>NC_056737.1:1455758991-1455843991 GCF_019279795.1 Protopterus annectens
TTGGCCTGAGAGTTATAGGTCTTCTCATGTAGTCCATCCATCTCTTGGATGGACATTGTCATCTGTTACTGACCTCTTCAAGTCTGTTCCAAAGCTTCTTCACCAAATCATCTTCAACTTTCCTGCACTTGTAACAGAACCTCTGTAAACTGTTGTTATCGACCTTCCATGCAATGTAACTCGGACTACTCTGGCCTCTGCTCTGACATCCTCATTTCTTCATCTGACCCATGGTGAGCATCCTATCACGCATCTCAGGCACTTCATCTCTAGCACTTCAGTTCCTCAATTTCTCTGCCTTTGCTGCCCAGGTGTTTGAAATAGACAGTGGTGTTGGTTGCAGCACTGTTTTGTACACCTTAGATTTCAGATTTTCTGGCATTCTGCTGTCACCACTGCCCCTTATACTCCATGTCATTTAGATGCAGTACCACTGGTTCTTATTTTGACCTCCTTATTCAAACTTTCCTTCTCATCAACTCCTCCTCATAAATACTTGACGATATTTGCCTGTTTCACTATTTTCCGTTCTGTCTCAGTTTTCACCTTCTTCAGATTTCCCCCTTGGCTGTCATTTCAACTGTCTTATCTGTACTTCGAGCAGTGTTAGTGATCTGTCCCCTCTGACCTGTTTACTGCTGTGTTACATTACTATTGTGAACAATAGTGGGCTCAGAGATGAACCTTGGTGTACATCGACTCCCTCTGGGAACCCTTCTGTTAATATGAACACTGTTCATGCTTGTGTCATTGGGTCTTTGTAGATAACTTGCACTGATTCTACCAATATTTTTTGGACATTGAACCATGGCAAGACTGCCATAATCAGCTTTTTTTGGGACATGATTGTATTCTTTTTCCAAGTCTGCAATTGGCTAGATGGACCTCTTCATCATCTATAGCTTCTACCTGTCTCACTGAAAACATTAGGATGG
This sequence comes from Protopterus annectens, assembly GCF_019279795.1. Classification (NCBI taxonomy): domain Eukaryota; kingdom Metazoa; phylum Chordata; order Ceratodontiformes; family Protopteridae; genus Protopterus; species Protopterus annectens. The sequence continues at coordinate 1,455,759,927 of NC_056737.1, forward strand.
TTATGCTGCACCCAGGTCTGAATCAGAACTGCACACCTCACATCTTACTTTGTACTTACTACTTTATATATTAATTTATCAGTCACTTTCTACACCACGTTCACACATTATAGTAGGAGTCTGATACCTCTATACTGTCCCAGTTATAAATGTTACCTTTGTTCTTGTGCACTGATACCAAAATGTTTATTCTCCAGTCATCCAAAATGTTTTCTCTTCATATTCCTATGAGTACCCACAAGAATATTTTTCCCCTAACTCAACCAATATCTTAATTCTGTCTACAGTTACTTCATGTGAATGAACTGCTTTCCCTGACTTCATTTTTTTTAGTATTGCATTGTACTTCTTCTAGGTTGGGTTCTTCTTCCTCTTTCATATGCATCATTACCGCCAATTGTTTGACACAGTTTATGCTTATAAATCATCATATTTACCACTGTAATATTTAAACAAATGGCAATGATCATCAGCTTTTATAGCAGTTTATGTCATTATTCACTACTGTGTCTAAATTGATTTGTTGTTTCTGGGCCACTTCAAGTCATCTCATCCATATGTTAGATATATAGATCTACTTACTCCATCCACTGCCTATCTCTACCAATAACCCAGTTTAACTGTACTGACAAATCCTGCACTGTCACTCAGATACAATACTAAACCACTTATTTTCAGTAAATCTCCAGCATACATAGCTAACCTGCCCAACACCAGTACTGGCCAACCTAAAAGTATACATCTTTTAAATAAACATGCCCCACCAATCATAACTAGGCTTCTTATACTATTCCCACATAAACTACCACAATTATAGAATAATTTAGAATAGCCTCACATAACTAAAACCCAAGGCTTCACCATTTCTCCCTTCCTACTCTTACCTCCATGAAAAATGGACTTCTTGGATATGCACAACACCAGTATTAAAAGACTTTTAATACCAGTATTCATACCACAAAACACACATATGTTCATAGGTAACTACTAGGCTAGCTGCCCTTGCAGACTATTTAAAGCCTAGATTATTTCCCTTTTGGTGCTTGAATTACCTATCTCATTTAATATTAGATTGTCCTTAACCATCCAGTGGTCAATAATTATTTATTGCCTTTAATGAGAATAACTGGGATCATACCATAGCTGATCTGAGGGGTCCAATGCATGAGATAAAGCATTTAGGAGCCGCATCTGTCCATTAGTAATAATATACATGATACATAACTTGTACACATATTCTTACATTAATCCATCCTCATACTTCTTTGTGATGAGATTAAATTAAAACAACCTTGGGTTAACAAGTCACAGTTAATCCTTCCTAAAGCCCAAACACCAGCCATGGCTTCCATTAACCATGACAGCATCACCATTAAATTGGACCAACTACAGCTTCAGTCTACATAAAACAGTATTAACATCTGTACAATTACCAAAACTTGACTTTAACCTCACTCAACCATCTTGCTTCTCCTCTTTTCTTCTACAACATAATTCAAGTAGACAAACCCAGTTCATATAGTAAACATGACTCTTTGTTACTCACATCACTCTCGAAACAATCTAATATCAATTTTACCATAACTCATTAGGATAGACCTAACCCCATTTAGGTACTAGAAAACCTGCCTGTACAACAAAATACATAGCTTACCATAGGAGTGGTCTACCTATGCCCCAGCTTCTCATCAATCTCCAGTCTTCCATACAAACTCTTAGCAAACATGCTTAGGGCTGCAAACACACACTGCTCCTTGCAGACTCTAATATCTGTTTACTCAACCTGAATAAGCATGACCTTCACAGCTATCTCTAACAATGGTCAGTGTAAATTAATCACAGAGCCAGCTAGATACAATCAAGCTACAAGCAGCAGAAAGTACCCTCATAACATAGCTGTAACTGGACACCCCCCAGATATCAGCAACCATTGCTTCATAGCAGTATCCCAACCCCCACATATATTATATCAGTGTCATACCAGCACCTCTAATGGCTCATAACTTATTGAATCTACCATTCTAAATATTCACTGGACTACACTTCACCCCATCTCTGATACCAAGGAAGATCTCACTGTCCTCATTGAAGCCTTTTATACTATACTTAACCAATTTTTCTTAAATAAAGTCAGACTACACAAAGCAACATAGCTCCTTTGGCTCACCCTCCATCTCTATCTCCAACAAACAAAAATAAAAAAAAATGAGATAAAGCTTACGCCTAGTGAAAATAAATAATTGACCCATAGATGCATAGCACCTATAAAGTTCTTCATAATGAATCCAGAAAAAAAAAACATTTGTTTAGCCAAAGCTCTCTACCTTCACAGCAGATAATCATCCAGATTCACCAACCCCAGGCATACTCGGGATGACAGTCATATCACTGGTTGCACCAAATCATAGCACTCACTTCAGAACATTACTTTGACCACCTTTCAACTGAATTTATTGATATTCACCAAATGCAAAAAACAAACACATGCATTAACCTCACAACTACTAGAGCCCTACCTGCCTGTATTTTTTCTCAGAAAGATTATCAAAGAAGAGATAGACACCCTGCTGCATGGAGCATGCAGTAATGCATTAATATCCTACCAGTGCCTGGTGGTCTTTGTTCATAAATATCACAAGAGATTAAAAGCAGGCTTACAGTTCTTGATGACTCCTTTGAGTATCTACTGATCAGTAGAATTGTGAACTCAACTGAGAACTCAACTCAGTTGTAAATTAAACTGAACACACTGTTTAAACGGTCTTCAGCAGGCTCTTTTATAAACTAGGTTAACTGTTTCAACTGTTCCATTTCTTACTTTCATTTCACTCTTTGAAAATCAACAAACAGCTGTTTTGAAAATTCTGTCCTGTCATAAGTCTCTGAAAGTAAACACAGAGCAACTGGAAACATTCCAATGACGTCAGCTGTAGATAAGCTGACTCTGACACAGGTGGCATTTAGAATCACCTTCACAAACATGTGCAGTTAGACATGCAAAAGAACACTGTTCAATATTTAAAACATCCTGTAAAAACAGAGAGCCAATCAACACACAAGAACTTATCCACAATACCATAGCCAGTCATGCTGGTAAACATCACACAGGTCAATCTGAAGTTATGTATAAAACTTCAGCCAGACATGCTAGCACAAATGACAGTATCCAATTTCTTCACATTTCTCACCCAAGTGACTCAAGCATGATTTTCTAGAGACCCTTGAAAAATGATGCTTGAGAAAAATGGGTCTGTCTAGGAATATATCAACCCACTCCTTTCCTGGAAATCCAACTGCACTGGCATTATTAACCCCACAGTGGTGTTGTATTGTCATAGGTTCATAGGTAGGTACTAGGCTACCTGCATTTATAAGCCTAGCCAGAGTGTGTCAGCTTTTGCCGCCCCATTGATTACTTAACTGATCCTCTGTCAAGCAGAGCCAATGAAGTGATCCCAGGGGTGTATTTTCTGTCATGTCATATGTTTGCAACTTTTGACTCCACCTCAGTAACTTGGGATTTTGCTTGGGCTATGATCTGTGAGTACAGTGAATTTACTTCTGTATAGATAGGGCTGCAGCTTCTGCAATGTCCATACTATGGCAAGACATCCTTTTTCTACAGCTGCATAAAATTCTTGCCTGGGTTGAACTCTATGGCTAAGATATACCACTGGTTGCTCTTCTCCTTCTCATAATTTGAAGCATCTACTTACACAAGAAATTCTTTGCTATAATCCAGGCTAGTAAACACTGAAGGTCCTCCCAAAATCTCAAGTTTTTTGAATGCCTGTTTGCAGTCTGTAGTCCACACTACCTTATCCAGTTTATTTTTCCTGGTTAGGTCAGTAAGGGGTGCAGCTATTGTACAATATTTGGCAAACATTTTCAGTAGTACTCTGCTGTCCCTAGAAATATGTTAACTTGCTTTTTCATAACAGGAACTAGCCATGCTTGAATAGCTTCCACTTTGGCAAGTTCTGGCCTAATATTACCATTCCCTATTCTGTGTCCTAAATAAGTGCTTCTTCTGCTTTTCTCTTTCTCAGACCTACAAATCATTACTTTAGAATTCTGAGTGTTCTTGTACTCAATTTGTATTTCTAACCTTTGCATAGACTGTGAGATATTATTCATAGACACATTTTTTACTTTTTTATTGTTTTTTTAAACCTTGCACAGACTGTGAGCTATTATTCACAGAAACAATTTTTGACTCTCTTAAAATCATTTCTAATTTCTTTGTATTTGAATTTAGTCATTTTTAATTATTGTAAACTTTTTTGTAATTTACTAATGCTTGGAGCTTATCTCCCTGGGCCTCTACTGAAAATGGACATGTATCCAGCTAGACTAGCCCAGCCAACAAATGTAAAATAAATAAATAAATAAATAAGTGACTTCTGACATACCCACCAGACACTTACTGGGTTTAATGGTTAACCTTGCCTTTTTAAACTGGTCAGCAAATGCCCATAGCATAGTCTTTAATGTACAGTTTAATCTCTCCACAGGTCCATTAGTCTGGGGATGATAGGGCTGGTCTGTAGATGTTTCACCCAACAACTCTTCCACAAACAAATCACATATATAACATGATATTGGCACCTCGGTCAGTCAGTATCCCTGCTGAAAATTTCTAGCAAGGCATTTGCCACCTTCTCTGCCTCAACAGATGACAGAGCCACCACCTCAGGGTATCTGGTAGCAAAATCTTCTAACACCAGGATGTATTCTTTCCCCGTAGAACTTGGTGTACTCAGGGGTCTCGCAATATACATGGCCATCCTCTAAAACAGTTCTTCAATAACAGGTAAAGGCATTAACGGAGCCTTGACCTTGTCACCTGCCTTGCCAACTTTTTGGCACTGTTCATAAGTCCTACAATATCCTACTACATCCTTTGCAATACCAGGCCAATACAAATTCTGAATAAATATGTGTCTTAGTACGTTTTATACCCATATGACCTGAAAAAGGGATGTCATGTGCTATGGATAAAAGTGGCAGATGGTAATCTCTGGGCACTACCAACTGCTGTATCAACTCACCTTCTAGACCACCTTCAGGAGTACACTTTCTATACAGCAAACTTTTATTCCAGTATACAGACTCCCCTGTTCCTTGAGCCTCAGGTGCCTCCTTAGCCACCTCCCTCAAGTTTTTTAATGTAGGTTCCATAAACTGAGCCTGTCTCAACTCTACCTTTGTGACGCTCCCTAGTTCCCCTTCCACAAAAAGCCTAGTAACTTCTGACAGCTGTGTTTCACTGCCAATCTGGGTACTGCCATTAACATCTGTTCTTGCAGTCACAGTGTCCAAGTGAACACAAGCACCTACCAGCAGCTGTGGCTCATTTTTAGACTTACTGCTACAAGATAGCTCCTTTTCTAAAACAGCCACCACACCAGTCCCAGCTTTAGGTATGACGTCTGTCTGGGTCTGCCCCCAGGCTACCAGACCTACATGTCAGTCTTCAAGTCTGACTGTGTGTCACTGCATGCACAAAATGTACTGCATCATCAAAGTCCTTCTCTATCAGGACATCTGCAGGAATATCTTCAAACACACCTACCTGCTTGCTTCCTCTTCTACCCTCTCAGTTAAGATGAACACTAGCCAAAGGTATTTAGAATGGGGTCACTCCCAAAGCTCTGACTAGAGTGAACTGTCCAAGCAAATACTGCTCTTCTCTAACCACTGCAGGCCTTACAATGGCTGTATCAGAAGTTGTGTCTTTCTTAGCAGTAACGTATTTACCATCTACTAAAATATGATATACATTTTGGTGATAGTTTGGCACCCCTGTTGTTTCCAAACAAATTACCAATGGCAGATTGTAATCCCCACTTGCTGGCTCCCTCCCTCCCTTTTGTTTCTCACCTTCCTTTGATGGACATTTGACTTCTATGTGGTCTCTTTAGTTATATTTGAAACATCAATTCCAGTACCATATACTTTGGCTAGTAGTTTCCCCTGTTACTGGTGTACTCTGTTGGAGTGGTTTAGACTGCCCCCATGGGTTCCCTTATATGCATGTGCAGCATTGGCTATCCTTTTCTTATGCACTGGTGCTCTGCTTGCTAAGTAAAGATCCCCTTTTCTCCCTAACTCCTCCACAGAGTTACACTCTTGGTCTGCTAACCAAATTCTTATGTCATCACGCAAAGTACTGAAGGAATGTTCCCTCACCAAAAAGGTCTGCCAGTCCCTCAGAAGTGGTGACCTGACTCCCACTCATCCATCTTTGAAAGTAAGTATTTAAATCCGCAATATAATCACATACACTTTCATCTGCCTTGTATCTATTTTCACAGAACTTTTTTCTATAAGCTTCAGGTGTTAGTTTAAAACAATCAAGAAGACAGTTTTTTTTACTTTATCATGATTTAAACAATCTATATCAGACAGCTTTGACCAGTTTTGGCTGATGATATTGGACTGCAGGAATGCATCCCCCCAGCTGTAAAATAAAATAAAAAAGTTCGTAACTCACGCATGCATGATTAGTAACTTGAATCAAGGCAGCTGTTTATCCAGTCCAGATTCAGGAAGAAGTCAGCAGCCCACAAAAACCCCAGAAGTCTATGCTGTTACAATCGCATAGTCTGGAAGGGGATCGGACTGCAAGGTCTGCAGTCTGTGCATGCAGGCACTAGGAAACAGGAAGCATGCATGACACACATTCCAGTGCCAACATCAACGAGTGGAAACATTCTTTTACTGTGGCAGAAGATCAGGTAAAGCCAGCAGGGTGTGTGTGGAAACCAAAGCAGGGTGTATCCATGGAGCAGACAAAGGATGTATCGGTGGAAACTGAAGCAGAGGATACGTGGAGTGGATGACTCAGGTACCAAAGCAGAGGATGTATCCATGGAGCAGACAGTGTGTGTGTGAGCAGATAATCTGTTTGGAGCAGACAGTGTGTGTGACGATCTATTCAATCAGAGGATGTATCCAGAGTGTGTGTGAGCAGACGATCTATTTGGAGTGCACAGTGTGTGTGATGATCTATTCAAGCAGAGGATGTATCTAGTGTGTGTGTGTGTGTGTGTGTGTGTGTGTGTGTGTGTGTGTGTGTGTGTGTGTGTGTGTGTGTGTGTGTGTGTAAGTATTTAAGTATATAAATGTTAGTTGAATAATCATTACAGATGGTCAGCAAATTGTACTTTTATGAGAGGGACAGTAAGTTTTAATTTTAGGAGACTAGTTTAGTTTAGCTGAAGTGTCACAATGGAGAGCTTGAAGCATAGGCAGAGTTGTATACTTTATAGTCAGGTGGTGTCACACAGAAAAAAAATGAGCTGAAATAATACTAGTACCCTCACTGCTTTGATAGATAACATGGTCCCCACTGTATACAATGCCATTAAGATGATAGTGACTTAGACCATTAGTCTCTCGTTGCTTCTGATTCAAAGAAAAAGCCAAAATCAAACACTTTGCTTGAGAAAAAAATAAGCTTCATTTCAGTTTGTTGAGTTACAACTTTCAAAGACGACCACTTAAAACACATGCTCAGATCCACTGAACAAACATGAAAATTTAAAAAGAATGAAATGTAATACTATCCCCCACCCAGCAGGCAGTGTGTGTGATGATCTATTCAATCAAACAGAAGATGTATTTTGTGTGTGATGATCTATTTAATTAATCAGAGGATGTGTTTTGTGTGTGTGTGTGTGTGTGTGTGTGTGTGTGTGTGTGTGTGTGTGTGTGTGTGTGTGTGTAATGCCCCAGTTGATATACACTAGTGGCTAGAGAGAACTCAGGATACCTGGTGGTTGAACCCTGTACCTTGGGTGCAAGTAGCAAGAGCCTGAATTCCCTAACCACCACCATTTAGGAAAGGTTTGCAGATTTTTGTCTCATATTTGTGTTCTGTTCCTCATACACTCTGTGGTTTGGTGTCTGAATTTGTAATTCATTAAGTCACTGATGGTCCAGTGGTAGCATTGTTTCCTCACAACTAGAGGTTCTCTGGTTTGCCTCTTGGCTGAGATGCCTTCTGTGTGGAGTCTACATGTTCTTCCTGTGTTTGTGTGGGTTTTCTCTGGGTGCACTGGTATCCTCCCATGTTGCAAAGATATCTGTCTGGATTGTTTCTCCCTGGGCCTTTGCTGAAAACTGGCTTTTGTTCCAAGTCAGACTTTCCTAGTTAACAAATGTTAAATAAATTAAAATGTCAGGCATTTGAATTTCAGACTTCATATTCCTCAGAAAGTACAAGGTAACACAAAACCTTTTATTCTAGCAATTTTCTCAGTTTATAAGATGAATATTTGAAATGTGTCCCTATTTTTGGGACTGTAATTTATTCCCCCATTATTGGCTTTGTCCAGGTTTTTTGTGCTAAGTTTGAGAGCTATGGTGAGAATTGAATTCACTGAATATGTTTGAGGGCTGTATTCCCCCAGTACTGGCTTTGTCCAGGTGTTTTCTGCTAAGAGGCTGACAGCTATGGTGAGAACTGAATTCACTAAATGGTAGCCATTTAAGTTTCAGTCTTTCGCCCATTCACAAAGCAGCTGATTTGGCATAGTGGTATGTTGCTCTGACTGTTTTGCATAGGGTCCTGGGTTCAATACTTGGCAGTGAAATGTATGGTGGTAACACAGCATTTTATTCTAGCAACTTTCCAAAATTATACAAGTAATGTTTAAAATGTGTCCCTGGTTTTGGGGCTTTTACCCCTCCCCAATAAATGTCGGCCTTTTCCAGATTTCTTGTGCTTCAAATTTGAGAGCTATAGCTGAGTGTCAAGTAGATTTTACAAGGAGCTGAGAGCTGCAGGGGAAGAAAAGTTTAGTGCTGCTTATGCTGAGTCTGCTTGCATTGTTAATAGCACAACAGGGAGTGTATTTGCTTTTGATGCAGAAGGCTGTGGGTTCTACTCCCACAGTATGGAGATGCATTGCTGATATTATAGTGTGTTGTAAAGGGGATGGATGCTGCAGTCCTTTTTGGTGAATATACCTAGTAACTATGAACCTGTTATCAGTTTGCCATCCATTCCCTATTGCAAGATAACTAGATTATTATTTTTTAATGTAACATAGGCAATTTATTCCTCAAGGACAACAGGCACTTTATTTGTAGATAAAACAATGAAATATAAAGTTGTTTGCTAGCAGCAACCTCTTTGTTAGCTACAGATATCTTTAATATGGAATTATTTAGATTACGTTTACTTCTTCAGACATTGTGCATATTTACAGATACTGGTGGATTGTAGAAGTTTGAGTAGACTTTTATGATGGAAATGTTCTGAATTGGGCAGTTTTGTCATTATTGGTGCATGCATTGTTTCACTGTTTACTGGAAAAATGTTCAAAACAATAAATTTAAAACTTCAAACTTTCTCTAACAACTGCACTTTACTATACAAGGAATATAATTGAATACAATCAGGAAGGTGTATCAAAGAACACATGTATGTTTCATGTGCAAAGGGCCTATGATTTGAAAACAGCCCAAAGTTAGTCTTTATCTGCACTGGCAAAATGTATTTTCTTTGCATGTGGGTTTCAGTGCTATTTCAATGAATGTGAGTTTCAAGGGCAGAGAAGTTTTAATGCTAAGTCTATTTTCATTGTGAGACTGCATTGCTTTGTTTAGCAGGTGTATTTTAGTGTTTGTGCTGTAAAATGCAAAATAAAACTTTCAAATGAAATCCAAATCATTGCAGAAGTAACGTAGTATGCACATTACAGTGTTTATGGTTAATGGGGCGAAATAGCCAAGTAATGGGACATTGAAATGGCTATGGGGGGGACATTGAAATGGCTACAGGAGGGAGGCTCCATTCAACTACTATGTTTTTGTGAGGGGGGAAGGGCCAAACTCAAAGACAGCTCTAGCTGAACTATACCTCTCAACTGTCCAGATTTTTGCAGAATGAATAGATTTTTGCTTCTTATTTTTGGGTTGTTCCTCATAAAATTTGTGGTTTTCTGGCAAATCATTTAGGAATGAAGTCACTAAATAATGACAGACATTGAGTTTCAGACTTCATAACCTTCAGGAAAAATGCATGCTAAAGCAAGACCTGTTATTCTATCAACTGTTTATACAAGAGCAATTTTAGTACTGTTCCCCCAATATATTTGGCCTTGTCCAGATTTCCTGCATTAAGAGGTTGAGAGGTACCTGCAAATAAATCACTTTATAGAATTAGGAATATCTAAACCTCTCAACTGTCCCCGATTTTGGCTTAAAATGTTGCTCTCCCCCTAATAATCCCTCCACAAAATGGCAATTTTGGAAGAAAATGTGAAGGGTTTACAATTATAAATAACTGTAATGATCAGAGTTATAGATTATGCTTATTTCAGAAATGCATGTAGATTCTCTTATTTTGTCAGCTGCTCAAGTTAACAGTACTAATATTTTAAAAAAAGTGTCCCTTCTTTGACAGGTTCCCAGCTGTATTATGTGACATTTTTATATTTTTTTGCACCACATTTTTAGTCCATTTTTGGGTTCCCAGCTATATTGCATGGCAATTTTATATTTTTTATATCACATTTTTAGTCCATTAATCATAAAATTGTGGCTTTTCTGGCAAATCAGTGGCACATCAAAGACTGCAGTTAGAAAATAATGACAGACATTTGTGTTTTAGATGTCATACCCCTCAGAAAATTCATACTAACGCAAGACCTACTACTATTCTATTATCTTTCTAAGTTTATAAGAGCAATATTTAAAAATTGTCCTTATTTTTGGGCCTTTGTCCCACTTCTATGTATGGCTTTGTCCATATTTCTTGCTTTGAGGTTGAGAGGTATGACACATGTGTCAGAGCCATCACCATCAGCCAGAGACATTTCAAATTGTGAAATATGTGTTGCACCCCACTCCCCCATTTAATGATTCTGGATATGTCCAAGCAAGGCAAGGAGGAGTTATGCAGTGTAAAAGTGTGCAGAGTATTCCCCCATCCAAGGAATACACAAGTACTGCAGTGACTTTTCATCTGTCCTTGATTTTGCAGAATGTTCTGGTTTTCTGTCATATTTTTATACTGTTGATTTATGCTTCTTGTTATTCAGAAAGCGCCTGTTGCTCTGTGTTTAAGTAGCAATGCTTTAATGACCATCAGGTAAGCTTGTCTGAGATTGTAAGATACAAGTAAGCTTTAATAAGCATACTGTTAAAGAATTATGAACATTGAAAGCCTTTTTGTTGTTGCCATGCAGAGAATACTTACATAACTAGATAACGTATAAGTGTTAAGTATTGAAATGCATATGACAGTATTTGTAATAAAGGACAGGATTACAGTATTTTAAGAAGCTCATTACATTTGTTGGAGACTTGCAGTCATCTTTGCAGGCTTTACCTGTAAACTAAACAGAATGCCAATCTATCATGTGTGGTCCATAACCTGTGCAGTAGTCCTTTAAGCATTTTATCTTGAGTTTGTTTCTTGTTTGCTGTTCATTTTTTTACTTTAATCATGTTTTCCTCATGAGACAAGTAGATAGTTGTTGTCAGGCAGCAGGTCTTTTATGGATAAGAAACATCTTTACAAGTGGGGGTATCACAGAGATTGCTACTTTCAGCATGTTACTTGGTACTTTTATAAAGCTGAATATAAATTATAATTAGAACTGCAGGGCAAGAAGAAGAAGTGGTTTGAGTTGAGTGCTGCTTGGTTTTTTATACTTGATTTTGACTGGCATTCCAGTAATGTATTTAAAAAGTAATTTATTTTTCATGCCTCACAACCTTTTTGTTTCCATCTAGATATTAAATAAGCTGTCATGTAGACAATGCGCTGGAATATTTTTTTCTTTTACACTTTATTTTGTCTTCATTGGACTCTCATCATGACGATTTGGCACCCAGGGCAGCGTATTTAATTAATGTTCCAGTTGTGGTTTTGAGCATAGCTCTGCTCTTTCTAGATGGCCACACCCCTTCCCACTGGCCCCACCCATTCAGCTGTCTCTTGCAGCCCCCGTTTGATTTGAAGTCACCAACCGCCACTGGTTTTGACCTGACCTAAACAGCTTTGCAAGGAGTAAGTGAGTCAGGAGCCGAACCCAGAGCTCACGGTCAGCATCATACTGCTTACATGCCCTTTCAAATATATGAATAAAACTATCAAACTCATCCCCATCCCTGTATTGAGGAAATGGTTTATGACCTTTACAGCTTCTGAGGTCCAGTTATTCCTTCCTCATTACCTCTATGACCCTCTTGAAGGGGGGAAAATGCTCCACTTCATCCCAGTACTTTCTTTAATTTTTCTTGGCTTCTAAACATTTGACCTCCAGTTCATATTGATGCTGTCCCTCATCAGCCATCAGTCATTTGGCCTCCAGGTGCAGTCTCTCGGCTGTTTTCATTTCAAGGCATTTGGCCTCCAGATGCAGTCTCTAACTCCAGATGGATTCTTCTCAGGTTCTCTGAAGAAAATGCAGAATGTCCTGTCTCTGTAGGCTGCATATCCCCAACACAACTGGATATTCTCTGAATCACTGGTCTGAGCTGTGGCTGCAACTAGGTTTGAAATCATTGCTTCCTCAGGTTGGCACACACCAGTCCTCTGGCTTCACACTCCTTGGACAACTGGTTCTTTGTCAGCTTACTATACTCTTCTGCTGACATCTTTGCCTTCTGTCCCTGACTAACTAACTAAAAATAAATAAAACTGTGGTGGGCTGAGATTCTGTATGTTTACCTTGTGGCTGTCGAGAATGCACACCTTAATGACAACTACCCACAGGCTACTGAAGTCCAATTAAAAATTCCACTAAGCTGCCAACAATATGTTAATATCCCACCGAACTGCCACCATTATGTGGCATCCCCTACTATCCTGGCTTAGTAACTAGGAACTGCAATCCTCACTACTGACCCCAGTGTGAGACCGTCACTTAAACAGGAATAGTATTTCACAATTTCCCCTAAGAGCACAACAGGAGCACATTCTATAACCTGGGACTGGACTGTATACTTTTATCCACCCCAATAAAACTCCTTATTACACACTCCATATCAATGCGTCCTAGTTTAAGACCTCCAATGCACTTACAGTTAAACAAATTCTTACACATCCAAATGCTTCTGGGAAAACCTGAAACAGATTTCCAACTGTGTCCCTTCCCCCAAATGATACAGCAAAATGCTGCCACCAATCAGAGCATCTACATGCCCTTTCATTGGGTGTCCAATTATTAAACTTAGATATCAAAACAAATAGTAGCATATAAATAAAGCAGCCAGGCTTTTGGAGTGGCCCAGGAATATCAAAGCAGGTCTAAGCAATCTTAAATCACTAAAGACTACACTAATTGGCCAGCCACAATGTAAGTTAATAACAATATTTAATAATGAGTAAAAATATTAAAAATGTAAAACAGCAATTTCAATAAACAAATGGAATTCAATCACCAGGAAAATGGAATTAATACTGAAGGATAGAAATCCAACATTTAGAAAAACTCTGACTAATTAGCTGTAATTTCCTCTCTAACTGAGGAACACTGTCCCTGATCTAAACTAAATATTACAACAGAGCAAAAGCAGGCTAACAGTTCTTGTTGAGTCCTTTGGATATCCACTACTCAGTACAACTGTGAACTCAAATGAGAACTCAACTCACCTGTGAACTAAACAATACACTGTTTAAACTGTCTTCAGCAGGTTCTTTTATAAACTAGGTTAACTGTCTCAACTGTTCCAATTCATATTTTCATTTCATTCTTTGAAAATCAACAAATAGCTGTTTTGAAAGTTCTGTCCTGTCATCAGTCTCTCAAATTAAACACAGGGCAATTGGAAACATTCCTATGACATCATCTGTAGATCAGCTGACTCTGACACAGGCTGCATTTAGAATCTCCTTCACAAACAAATGCAGTTAGACATGTAAAAAAATCACTTCTCAATCTTTAAACCATCCTGTGCAAACAGAGCACAAGTCAACACACAATAACTTATCCACAATAACATAGTCAGTCATGCTGGCATACATCACACAGGTCAATCAGAAATTATGTGCAAATCTTTAGATGGACATGCTAGCAAGATGACAGTGTCCAATTTCTTCACAGATGGATCTGGCAATGATTGAGTAAAATGGGACTATGAGTTCCCTGGACCTAGATGGCATGCCCTTACTTATAAGTTGAGAGACACATAATTATTTTTTATGGCCTTAGACACATGTTGGTCAGAAGCCAGACTACTATCTACATGAGTCCTTGAATCCTGGACTACAGTGTCATCATTCAGGGACGTTTTATCAATGGCGTACTTTCCTTGGGTGGTTAACTTCCCAAAAGGGACTGTTAAGTATTTTTTGACATGGAGCTTTAAGCTGTGGCTTTGGTGCCAGACATTTGTCTGTGTTAGACCTTCCTGTAAGATGTTAGTAACTTGGGGGAGTGGTTCTCTGATTGCTCCTTGCATCCATTCATCTGCCTTGATATTGACCTTGACTTTTGAAAAATAGATGCCAAAGAGGACCTAATCCACTGGTGACTATCTTCTTTGTGGAGGTGGTCTCTCTAGTCCTAACTTCTTGGGTCCTGTCTGTGTGACAGCTGGCTATCCAGGAAGATATATAGGGGTTCATGCTTAATTTCATGAGTTTGTTTATAATGCCTGTGATGCCCCATCACTGGCCCAGTAATCAAGGAGCATCAATCCATAATGTTATTTTTTTTGGGGGGGAGGGGCTGAGGGTGAGAGTAGGGAAACGTTGGAGCCGAATTTGTCAGCCAGAAAATTTGCTGTATCTCCCAGTTCCATGAATGTGGGTCCATTTCAATAAACTGTTGCATGCTGTCTTTGATGTTTTGATTATAGCTAATGAAGGTCTTATGGTTGTCCTTGGCTTGGGACATTATTTTTACCTTAACACTTGCTTTGTTGGACTTCTAGACTTAGTTCTCCTAGTTGTTGATTTAATCTGATGAGAGAGTTTTTTCCCTTTTGGTGTTACACCTCCTAATTTTAACTATGACTTTTTTCTTTTTGCTGTGCAGCCTATTTAATTTTGGATTCCACCAGTATGCTTTATATTTTGCGTTAGTTTTGGGCTTATTTTTGGTTTGCACAGCAGACTTTATACAGTCATTGATATGGTTGTACAGAGCTTCTGTGAATAATTCCTCATAGGCTGCTGTGTTATCTGGGTTTGCCGGGGCTTGAAATTTTGACAGGTTATCACTTAATAAAAGGTGGTTTGTCTTGGAGTAGTTTATAGCTTTTAAAGGGTTTGCTGGGGTTACAGAATTGCTTCTTATTTTAAAGGAGACTACTTTGAGGTCTGATCTTACCAGAGAGTACACGACACTGGGGAGATTCAGTATTATCCCATATCTGTGAGTACCATGTCCAATGTGTTTGTTTGTACCTGTAGTAGGCATATGAACTAACTGGTCCAGGGTGTTTGTATTTATAAAATCTAGGAATCTCTGTGTCTGCAAATTTGGAGTCATGAAGGATTTCCAGTTTATAGAGGGATAATTCAAGTCCCCCATGAGAATGGTATTTCGTTGAATGGTGAATGTATGCAATAGGTGTAAGCATGAGTTGTGGGTATCCTGGGACATATAAAGTGACCTATAGCTTGCTAGGATATGGTATGGGACTTTGTCTATGATAATCCGCACATGAAAAAACTCCAGTGCATCATCCTGTTTGACTATCCTAGAGGTGTGATTCCTATTTGTGTAGATGTTTATGCAGGTCTAGCTTTCTTTTTTTTCTCCTTTTTTGTTGTGGTACTCATGTTGACTCCATATAGTCTCATAAAGTCTGTAAATATTTTATGTCCTCCTTTGCCATCTTCCATCAGCATATGCACATTAAGCCCTTTTAGACCGTCCTCCATATGGCTTCTAATTCAGCCTATAAAACATTTTAGCAGCTTAGCTCTGATGTTCTTCCCTGCTTATGCCCTTATGTTGATGATGTTTCCAGAACTGCTCATGATTATCCTGTAGAGGTTCTACCTATCTGTTTATAAAAAGGGATAAAACTATCTTGCTTTTTATTACTGATGTTTTGTATAGCTCCCAGTAGTGTTCAACAAGCCATTCTTACTGCTGCCTCACAGTGCTTGAGAAATGCCTGATTATATGATTTGACATCATTCAAGTCCCCATTTTCTGCAGTTGATAATCTCTACCTACCCCTAATGAGCATTCTATCTTTTTCTGAGTTATGTTTCCTAGAGGAATTATTTTGAATTTATTTTTATTACATTTAGTCTTCTATTCTTTAAACCAATTTGTCAAGCTTGCTGAGACTTTCTGTACTTTTTGTAGTAATTTTGTTAGAAGTGTCATCTGCAAAATAGGCAAACTTTTTCTTTCAGGCCTTTGCGAGACCAGTTGTAAAGACACTATAATAGATCAGTCTTGCTATGGACCCTCTTGACATCCCACTTGTATTGCTTACTATCCCGTTATGTCAATAAACTCTATTCAAACTCTAATGTTATACTGTCTGTCCAATTCTTTTTCATATGCTACCACCTAAGTTGTAAAATAGACCTGTCTAGTTAAGCTCTCACTTATTATGTGGTTCATTATCAAATGTCATGCCAAATGTAAGTTGGCTACATTCATTGCCCATTTTTGAGCTAATGCCATGGCTACTCAGTGAAAGAAATGTGTTAGTTTGTTTAACATGACTTTCCATTTGGGAGTCTGTGTCATCCTTGCTCACGTTCACCACAGACTTTCAGATGTTGTAGAAATAAGCTCAGTAGTGATTTTGTCATGTTTCCTACAGCTCATGTCAAAAAGGATACTACTGCTCTGTTTCAGTCATGGAGAAAACTTCCTAACTCCCAGGTTTTACCTTAGAAGATAGCCTTTGCTGGCTATTTCAAAACTTCCCCCAAGAAACTATAATCCTAGGTGACTTTAATATTGATTGGAAGTGCTGAAGCACTGGCCACCCTATCACCCATATTAACCTACATGTTCTTTCTCAAACCATTACCTCCCCTACCAGGGTAAACAAGCCCAATAAGAAATTAAGTACCTTAGACTGGATTCTCATAAATAATCATCTCCAGACATATGAAGTAGGGACCCTCCCTGATGATGTAAGTGACCACTCACTCACCTACATTATCAGGCATAAGACCAATATACCCATCCCAACCACATTCAGGACAATTCGGACCAAGAAAAACTTTAACCCTGATCTCTTCCAAAGTGAACATAGGGCATATGACTGGTCTCCCACAAAACACCTCCCACTTGAGGAAGCCATAAATTACTTTAATTCTAAATTCCTAGTCATACTAGACGACCATGCACCAACATGTTCTATCAGAATTAGGAATAAAACTGCCCCATGGCTTTCAAAAGAAATCAAGCAAAAAATCCATCTTAGAAATAAATACTGGACTAAATGGCGAACCCCTAAAAACCTTGGAGATCACAAAAAATTCAGACAGCTGAGAAATGACATAAAAAGCTATGCTCTCAGATAAAAGAAACTTCTACCTACAACTCCAGCAAACTCACCATAATAAACCACAAACAATTTGAGTGAGCATTAACTAACTACTCCACCCAGGTCAATCCATTACACCAAGCCTACAAGGCACAGAACATGAGAATCCCAAGCAAACTGCCAATGCCCTCAATACCTTTTTCACAGAGGCGATTCAAACACTCGCCAATCAGCTATCACCTGATAGCTTAACTCTACTAACCTCTAATAATAGCCCACCCCCTCCATTTCTCTTCCAACCAGTCCCAACATCACACATTCTTACCCTTATCCAAAAACTGAAACCATCCACTCCATCAGCTGACCAATTACCTGCAGAATATCTACAAAAAGCAGCCAAATCCATAGCCTATCCCATTTCCATTCTGATTAATAGAACCATCAGTGGAGGACAAATCTCAACTATCTGGAAAATCTCCCAAATTATCCCCATACATAAAGGTGGCAACTCTACTGAATTTTCTAACTACTGTCCCATAGCCTTACTTTCTCCTTTGGCAAAAATAATGGAAAAATGCATCCATAGACAATTACTTGACCATCTAATCCAAAATAACTTACTTTCCAGGTGTCAACATGGATTCAGGCCATTCCACAGCACTACCACTGCCCTCCTATCCTTTACTGACTGTATTAACAAAAACCATAATAACAATTTGCTGTCCTCTGCACTCTTCATCGATCTGTCCAAAGCATTTGATATGGTTAACCATCAGATACTTATAAATATCCTCAAACCCTGTCATTAAATGCACTGGCTATAAAATGGTTCCAGTCCTATTCAGACAATAGATAACAGGCTGTGCTATGGCATAATAATTTATCTACCCACATCCCCATTAACCTTGGTGTCTCTCAAGGGTCCATATTATGACCTCTCCTATTCTCAATTTTCATCAATGACCTTTACTTAGTAATTCCTCAAGCTACATGTATATAATACACAGACAATTCTACACTTATATGCTCAGCCACATCTACATCTGAACTGCAGTCCCTAACCCAGAAGGTGTTTAATACAGTAGAACAATGGTTTACACAGTGCTACCTCCTCTTGAACCCCAAAAAACAAAACTCTTGCTCTTTACTCTTACACGGAAGTCCTCTCCAATAGATTTAACAGTAATATCCAATAATGGTACTCTCATATCTCCAGATCCAACTACCAAACTACTCGGAATAACTATTGACAACAACCTTAACTTCGACACCCATATCAATAATACACTAATATTAATAGAAAACTAGGCTCTCTCTGCAGGACCAAACTCTTTCTTTCTCTAGCAGCTAGAATAACTATTGCTCACACTCATCTAATCTCAACACTCCTCTATGCCTCGCCCATATATACTAATCTATCAAAGAGTAACCTCAACAAAATGGAAAACTCCTACAATAACATTGCCAGATTTGCTACAGACAATCCATTTAGAACCCACCATTGTTATAATCTAAAGCAGCTAGAATGGCTTGAGCTACAGAATCAGCTTAAATTTCACCAACTGAACATTGCCCATAAGACCCTTTACCAACCTTCCAATACTCCAATACTTTCTACCCTCATTATCCCCTACAAAAATCTTAAAACCTTACGTTCATCACATAAACTTCTAGTAAATATATGTAAATCCAACAACATGGCTGGTGACTCTCTGTTCTCCAATACTGTTGGAAAATCCTGGAACCTACTTCCCAGTGAACTTCATGACTGTCCTTTATATCACTTTTCAAAAACAAACTGAAACTTTTCCTTAGAACACACCGGTTATGCCCCCGTACTAACCCTGACTCACTTGCTCTTCTTACTAGGTACTGCTTACCCACTACTTCTCAGTACCAAGTCCTATTTTCCTTGATAACAAAGACCCCTTTATCTTCTAGATAATGCTACTGTTTGTACTGACATCTTCTGTGGATACTTCTTTAATACATATGTGATAATTCGTTAGATAGTTATACAATGAGCTGCCATCGTTGTTAAATTATGTATTGTACCTGTATTGTGTTATTAAATTTGTGTTCTCCAAGCTTATCTCCCCCTGGTCTCTACTGAAAATGGATATATATCCAGTTAGATCAGCCAAGTCAACAAATATAAAATAAAATAAATAAAAAATAAATATTTTATTTACATTGTTTAGTTGGTAATTTTACCAAGTTACGCCTCAAATGTCAAAAAATTCTAGAGTGAATTCAGAAGGGTGACATGACCTTGTGCACCTTTAGTTTTGATTTTTTTTTCAAAATGCTTTCTTCATTATAATGATTGAGACCAACTAACTTATCTTGGACATTTCAGATTTTGTAAGTATCCCTATACAACTGCTAAGATCAGTGAGCAAAAGTATTTATTTCATGTCTGCATTGCCCCATGTTTTTCTTATAAGACACAATTATTTTCCAGTTTGCCTTCTTCACCTCTTTCTTCTCAAAACTGTGTACCTATAAAAGGATTTTCTAACGTCTTGAAAAAGCTGATAGTCTTTGCCCTATGCTATAGTCTTTGCTTTTCTATCATCCCTGTCTTTAAGTTTTATTGGAAGATCTTCTCTTTTTGCTTCCTTAGAGATCTGAAACATAATTTCTTTTTCTCTCTCTTTTTTAAGTACACCTCATTTAAGAACAGTAATGCTGTCATTTCCTTCTAAATTTGCAGATCAGTTTCATATGTCAGATAGACTTGTAAATGGAATATAAGAATTACAATATCAGCACATGAAGCGTGAAGCTGAACAACAAGAGTCAGAGTATAAAATAAGGTAGTGAATGAAGTACACATCATAAGGGTGAATACTGATTGGCTGATACATCATATAGACATCCAGCCAAATCAAAAACAGAAGGTGGGAGATATAAGTGAAGAAAATATTGCAGTGAGGAGAAAAGGGAAGGCTATTTGCAGATGAGATGGGAAATATAACCTGGAATTTCCATGCTCAAGACTTGAGAAGGAAGAAGATAATCAAAATGTTGGATCATGAAGAGATCAATCAGCTACTAGCTACAGACATTGCCAACATCCTAGCTGACAGGTTCAGTGCAAACTTCTCCCCCCTCCCCACCAAAAGGGCAAATATCTATCCCAGCATAGTGCTGCCCCCCTGACATCTCAGATGCTCAGGTAAGAGCTGCCCTCTCCAAAGCAAAAAACACAGCATCAATGGGACCAGATGGTGTCCCGGGCTGCGTCCTACATGAACTCCAAGAAGAGCTAAACCCAAACATAAAACTACTGTTCAGTCTCAGCCTTACTACAGGATATGTGCCCAAAGAGTGGCGTACAGCAACAGTGGTCCCTCTCCATAAAGGTGGTGCCTCAACAGATCCTGGAAACTATCACCCCATAAGCCTGACTAGCTTGGTCTGCAAAGCTATGGAAAGGATCATCATGGACCTCATAAATAAAGATATTGGGGACCTACAAACACTGGATCCTACCCAGTTCGGCTTTGTTAAGGGCAGATCCTGCCTCTTAAACCTGGTTGATTTCTTTGAAGCAGTCACCAAGGCCATTGACAAGGGGAAGGTGGTCCACACAGCCTACCTGGACCTTGCAAAAGCCTTCGATACAATACCCCACTCGGGCATTATAGATAAGCTCACCAGCTTAAATATAAACCCCTATGTCACTATATGGATTGCAAACTGGCTCAAGGACAGAACCCACATGGTTAGAATTGCTGGAGCCATGTCAGACTCCAAACCAGTTACAAGTGGTGTCCCACAAGGCTCAGTCCTGGGACCTCTCTTGTTCGGTATATATTTCTCGGAGGTACAGGCCAACATGGAAGGACTGTGGCTGACCAAGTTCGCAGATGACTGCAAACTGGGCGCCATAATTCACTCTCCAGCCGATACAAGCATCCTCCAAAAGGGCCTCATAGAAACAGACAACTGGTGCCAGAGCCATGGCCTCAAGCTAAATGCCAAAAAGTGTATAGTCATCCCCTTTGGCAAAAACAAAGTGCCCACAAATTACCACATAGGTGGTAATCCATTAAGTACAGAAGAAGTAATTAGGGACCTGGGGACCCAAGTTGATAGCAATCTCTCATTTGACAACCACGCGGCCAAAGTGGTTAGAAAAACATTTTATATAGCCCACCTAATCATGAAGGGATTCACATCTAGATCAGGGAGGTCATTGTGCCTCTTTACTCATCCCTCATCAGGCCCATAATTGAGTACAATGCCCCTTTTGGGATGTACCTTACCAGACACCTGCAGCAACTGGAAAAACCCCAAAAGTACCTCACCAAGAGGATCAAAGGGCTCAAACAGATGCCATATGCTGCCCGGTTAAAGAAACTCCAGCTCTACTCAGTGGCATACCGCCTGTTCAGAGGCGATCTGTGCCTGACGTATAAAGCCATGTCCAACCCAGAATTAATGGACATGCTGCACCTCAGAAAATCCAAATCCCATCGAGCTACGCGCTCAAGAGACTTGAACCTCAGCACTGAAATAAATAGGACATGCTGGAGGGACAGATTCATAACCCAGAAGCTCCCTTCACTCTGGAATAAATCCCAGTCCAGGTTAGGCAGAGTCCCTCATTGACTCTCTTCAAGAGGAATCTTGATGAGTGGATGGGAGATCGTAGGTTTACCTCGGGTATCACTTCTGTGTCACTGTTAGACAGAGGCACAGTATACTAACCTCGAAAAAGGGCATAGCAAAATAAATTTAAAATGGGTGGCGAAAGCCAAACACATTCTGGCTAGGCTTATAAATGCCCTAGGGCAGATAGCCTAGTATGCACCTATGAACCTACTATAGGGAAAACTAGAAAAAAAATAATATTAGCTGTTATCTTTTTTTTTGTCCCTCTTGGGATAACACTCAACCTACGTGTCCCACCAGTACCCTGTGTCAATGTTAGGTCTACCTGCACATCTTACTGCAGTGCTGTTGTGGCTGGTCATGGACTCTAAGAGCATCCTGAGGGCTCAGCTGTCTTTGCTTCTGTGATGCGGGATCATTATATGCCATAACCTTACCCTGCTCCACCTCACATGCTCATCAATCATGTTTGAGGGCAACTCCTCTCTTTGATCCATACCTCCTCTAAGGGAGTGTCATCGACAAACTCCATCACACCCAGGATGGGCACACCTATCCTTCCCTGCCACTCCATCAATCTCCCAAGGTGCTAATCAAAGCTGGGTTGACTGGCCCGTACTCATGATTTTATCCCTTTACAACACCAGAGCGGCTTCTGGACGTTATCTTTATAAAAACTGATGCTAAAAGAGAGAGATTTTAGAAAGAGTCATTATGAAACAGTGATTCTACCACTGTGTGGTTCAAAGTAGAAGAAAAATGAATACTCTGTTAAACATGATCACAGTATTACACTTTTGAAACAATGTGGCATTTGTTGCTAGTACAAAATACAAGTTAAGTGATGTGAGGCAAATTAAGTGGGGGAAACAGTTAATGGGTATGACCAAGACACTGAGTTCCCAGGGAAATAAACTTACTGAGGGAAGAAAAAAAGGTAATGATAATAATGTCAATGTAGTTATTTAAAAATGACACATAAACCATTAAAGATAAATAAAAAGCATACGAGGAGGAGTAGAGTAGCTGGAGAGATAGAGGAGGTAATTAAATGAGGTGAACAAAATAACAGCCAACATTTTAAAAAAATGAGAGAAGATATAAATAGGAATAATGGTCTTTTAAGTATGTTTCCCTAAAAGAAGACGAAAAGGATTGACCTATTCAGCTTAATTTATACAGTGTTGTGGAACATTTTGAGACAGTTTCAGATCTTTTCAGGATACAAAATTAATGATGCTAAACCAAAGGCAATAGCTGTCAGTTATGTACCCACATTCAAACTGATTCAAGAATATCCATATTTATAGGGACATGATAAAGTGAAGTATTTAGCATTGATTAAAAATGATTCTAGCATGGCTGCTAAGGATATGTGGGAAGAGACTAAACAAAAGATGATACAAAAACTGAGAAAATGGAAGCTGTGTTATATTAATATGAATAGTAAGATACAAGCAGTTAAAATGTTTTAGTCCCTTTAGTCTTATACACAGGTCAGGCATATTTTTATCAACCAGAGGAGAAGTTATGGATAGCAATTAATAAAGAGCTGGTAGGGGAAGATGGCAAGAGTCAAGTGGGATAAGCTGATTCTTCCAGTAGAACACAGCAGATTGGGATTACCCAATTTGAAGAGGTATTTCAGAGCTACACAGTCAAGACTCATATACATAGCACAATAATTCAAAGTGGAAAGGGATAACAGGGGGGAAGCTCAAGAAACAAGGAGAGAGATAGACTGGGATTTTGGATGCAGGCCTTTAAGGAGAATAACAATAATCATACAGAATATTATATCCATAAAGTAGCAGAAAGTATTCTAAGAACTAAGCCAACATGGGATTGGAGAAAGGAGATTCTGCCAATAGGGATGATTGCAATTAAGGATATAGGCAATAGGCAAGAGGGGCCGCAATTTATTGGAGAAATCTGGCAAATGAACCAAGATATTGGGAGCAAATAACTAGAGATGGAAAGATGATAAAATTGGAACATTCCGAGAATATATTTGGACTGCTGGTTAGAGATTGCCCTCCCTATCAAGGAGTGATATCAGAGTATAGGCAAAGAGAAAGAAATAGGGGGTCCTAAAGGAAAGACCAGCGCTGGTAGAGTTTTTAGTAGAATCTAGAACAAAAGCTGCCATTAAAAAAGGAATAATTAGTAGATCATATAAAATATTGCATGATAACTGTAAGAGTCAATCAGAAGAGGTTAGTAAGGATTGGGAAGAGAGAATGGATAATCAGTTCACAAAGAAACAATGGAAGGATATATGTATGTCTCCCAAATATGCAACAAAGTCTAGAAAATTTAGGATTTTTGCCTGGAAATGTCTATGTCTGGAAATGTCTACATAGATATTTCTATACCCCAAATAAATTGCAGAGAATTTTTCCTCAGGTAGACAGCAAATGTTGGAGGTGTGACAGGCAAGAAAGAGATAATTGGGAACATATCGTCTGAGAGTGCGGTGAATTGGCAGAATTTAAGGATTCCCTGCAGGATGTACTGTTGGCGATGCTGGGTGGGCAGATTGGTCTGATGAGGGAGATGATTTTTCTGCACTATGATACAGAATAGGAATTACCTAGACATGGTAATGCCTTACTGTGTATAATATTGGTGGCTGCCAAAAAAGCAATTACTAGAAAATGGAACTCAAAATCTAAACCAACTATACGAGAAGTAGTGAATATAGTAACAGAGGAAAAACAACTGGCATTGCAACCTTTAGAAAATGGTAGGAGCAAACTAAATAAGAAAAAATGGGAATTGTGGGAGCAATACATACATACATACAAGGGAGGAATGAGGTTTAAAAGGCAGCAGGACTTAAATGAGCTATGTAATGTTTGACTGAAAAAGATTGCGTAGATTATAAGTGATGTATAATGTTTGCAACTGGGAGTGTGTCAGTATGGTTTGTGATGTAAAATGCTTGCAACTAGGAGTGTGTCATTGTGGTTTGGTTTAATTTATATAAATGTATGATTGCCTGTGTAGTAAGTGATGGTTTAATAAAGATGTTTCTTGTTTAAAAAAAAAGGCAAGAATTAATTAATTTATGTAATGTTGCTTAGGTTATATGATATATAGCAATATGTGTGAAGCATAATGTTTGTTATGTTAATTAAACTCCACTATAGAGATTGTTCCCTTCGCCAAACTTCTTGGTTTCACCATAGATGAACATCTGAAATTCAATTCTCACATCGAGCTAAACATCAAGAAAACCCACATAAAACTAGGCTTACTTTACAGAAACAGCTACTTCCTCTCTCCTTTCTCCAGACTAACCCTCACCACTACCTATCTCTACTGTACGGTGCTCCTCTACTTACTAATTTATCCACCACTCTCTCCTCCAAACTGGAAGTCTGTTACAATAAAAAGTCCAGATTTGCTACTAAAGCCAAATCCTCCTCCCATCATTGTACCTCCCTTTACTCATTAAATTGGCTTGAACTCCCCAACCAATTAAACTTTCTCCAAATCACCACAGCCCACGCATTACTGTTCCAGCCTACTAAGTGCCCTGCACTATCCAACATTCTAACACCATATACCCCCCCATAGAACCCTTAGATCTACCCACCAAAACCTAATCACCATCCACAAACTCAAGCGCCCAGCTGGTCAGCTTCTACTTTCCTTCTCCTTAGCAAAAAATGGAATTCTCTCCCCACTCCACTGAGTACCTGTGACAACCTCAAAAACTTTAAAACTCTACTTCACTCCTATCTTTATTCAAACAGGAGATGCAACTGTAATCTTCACCCCTTACCTCTCAAACTCTCCTCCACCTATGCTCTAGGCTAACTCTCACACCAAACTACCTCACTCACTAGTGAAGATTGTATAAACAATGCAACTGCAATATGTAGCCACTATGCTGTATGCCTGTCTCTCCTGCCTAAATTAAATGAAACTGTAATTATTTGTTTTCTCTTCTGTATGCTACCTGTTTCTAAGTTTGTAATACAAAGACTCTTTGTAATTAATTCATGTAATTAATTCATGTAAATAAACTATGTATTGCGGAGCTTTTCTCCTCGAGCCTCCACTGAAAATGGGCTCTCTGAGCCCAGTGGACCTCCCTGGTCACCAAACTGGAATAAATAAATAACTAAATAAATAAATAATAGTTTGATTACTTTTATATGAATGTAAATTTGCCTATTTTACAAGTGATAATTCAATAAAGGTGTTAAAAAAGAACTATTCAGTTTAATTTTGAATGGGAAGGAGATTGATGGTATAAAGAGTAAGCAGTGGTACTGAACGACTACTTTGTTGTAAGTACCTGCAAAGGAATAAATGTATAGAATGCCATGCTATGAGGTTGCTAAAACAATGCTGAGAGAGCAATACACAAATTTCTAGAATGAAATGAAGTTGTCAGACACTGAATTAATGGTGCTTAGAAAGGATAAGTCCTAATTTTAGATAGATTGCCACTCAAACAGTTAAATAAATTTGAATGTATATTACCTTATTCAATAGATGGTCATACTATAGATCAGTATTTTTTCTCAACTTCTTTAATGCTTACAGTCATCTCAGTACCAGAAATCCTTTGTTGTGTCTATTGGCACTCAAATTAATCCCTGGTCCAATACCTAAATCTGAGCTAGGGCCAGCAAAGATCTTAAGGACATCCTGGGGGTGTTGTTGCTGTCATCCTTCAAGCTGTTTTTTTTTCATATTTTATGACCAACCCGTCTTTCACACTTATCCCCGCTTTTGTGAATCCCTGTGGTTATGTCTGAGGGGTAGACATGCAATGGGGACGTGCAGCTTATCACTCCACCTCCACTGCAGCTCAGCCATGTCTCCATCCTTTTCCCGATCTTTGGACCATGCCTCTCAGTGTGGCATACCTAGCTTCCAACAGGGATCATCACCAGAGACATCTACAGACCTGCCCTCCATCACAGGGATGTCCATGTCTCCTTGCTGTTCCATCATTTACCAAATCCACTAATAAAACCTAGGTTGGTTGAACCATACTCAGGGCTTTATCTCTCAATACCAACAGAGCAGCCTACAATAGCTCACCGGCCAGTCACAAGGAAACATCTAAAATGTTCTCTTCTATTTGCCAGTTTACATAAGATTTTTTACATTTCTTTTTCTTGAAGTGCATTTATATGAGTGCAGTTTTGCTGACTACATTAGTTTCACATCGACATTTTTCTCTAAGAAATTTCATCAAAAGTGGAGTACTTAATAAGGGATTGTTTTAGCACTGGCCTACATCCTGCTGATGATGCTGCTGTCCATATCAAGCAGTCCACTAGTGAAAGTTTAGTCAGTGTCTTAGACTTTGCACAGCTATGGGAAAATATCAACACCTGGGTTAAAGGGAGAACCGTGTGTGTCTTTTGAGACTGTGTGACCTTAGAGTTAGAATTTACGAATCAGGGGAACGGATGTAGGAGGCATGAAGATGCTAAATTTATATAAGATAAAACGGCCATTTAAACATTACATTATCTTATTTTCTTTTCTTACATTTGTTCTGTAACATATTGTCCCTACTCCCCTCCTAATGTTTCAGAAATATTAACACCTCCAAGTTTTGCTCTTATACACTTAAGGAATCTATACTTTTTTCACTGCAATGCCTTACAGCTATAAAAAATGTTGTTTTAAGAAAATAATGCCATTTCTATGTGTGTTCTTATACTGATCTGTACTACAAATATTTCTTTGGACAATTATAGATGTTCTGGGCCCTACAAGTCATGTATTTTTCTGAAGAAATACTCAGTAAAAGTAGGAAGTGCAGACAGCATATATGATACCCTTTTAAAAGGGTAAGCAAAAGTCATTATAAGCCTGTCATTTTAGCAGTGACAGCAGAGAAAGCCATGGAGAAAATTCTACAAAGTTTTGGAACAGCTGGAAACTTGGAATCTTGAAAACAAAACATTTGGACTGCATTTTGCATCCTGGGAACTACATTTAAACTTTACCATATTGCATTTATCTTACCTTTAAAATCAGTTTTGTGTGGTTTGTTTTCTCTTTATCTAAAGTTAAGGTTATTAATTTAAGGTATTTTTATAATTGACAGTGCTTTTTGGTTTCTGTGCTAGGATTAGGTGTTCTGACTGTGCCCTCATTTTATTGCATTCTTACTAGCTACAGCTGTCAGTTGATTTACGTTTTACAGTATCCATTGTTATTTCTCTGATTTCCAGGTGTTAATTTGTACTTGAGAGCAACATTTACTGTGCTTTTATATTAAGGAGTTCTAGGATCATCCATCTTGTTGCAGAAGGAGTTTACCTTGTCTCTCTGAGTTGGGAAGCATTCCAGAGAGCTCAAAGTGCAGTCATTTATAGAACAGAGAGCCCAAGAGTTAGTTTTCAGCTTTTTTTCTGTCTGTTATAAATTAGGTGTCTTTTCACGGAGCTGTTCACCAAGCAGTGACAGTTAGCAGTACCCTGATACTAGTAAACCTATAAAGCTAGTACTTAAGATTTAACTTGGAACATAGATAGGCTTTATGTGGAGCTAAACATAGGGCAGCAAGCTACTACATCAAACAGCACTGATACCAGATCATAGCAATATCTTACATCTAACCTTAGCCCTAAGCACCACACAGGTGACTCCTGTAAAACCGAACCCCTAAACCATAATAGCCCAACACTAATACGAGTCATGACAGCATGGATTTGCAATTTCCTAATGTCTCTGTAGCCAGCTTGGTAGATGACAGGCATTATGAGACAATGTAGCAGTTGCCTCATGTACTGAGACAACCTTGCATTCCTTAAAAAAATTAGTACATGTGAGAGATGTACATACATAATGTCCTTGAAGGCAAAACCCTTCCTTAAAAACAAGGATCTCAAGACACACATACTACATCCTTCACACATATCACTGACCATGCACATAGACCTTTTTACGCTGAGGCACTTAAAATAAACCTCTCCATAACTCAAAGGTATCCTAAGCCATCAAATGGCAAAACTTATCCTCAGCAATCACTAAAGCACACACCAAAAGCAGCACCTAACAAAGCACATAAGTCTACACCCAATGATCCTTCCAGAACAAAGCTCATAAGGCAAAAAAACATTTTACCTAGTACTCTTGTCATAGGGGATTTTATTGAATGACACACAGATGGCCCTCTCACCAGGCTGGACAAGAAGAAGATAACGGTCAGCTGCCTATCTGGAACAAGGATCTACAACATCATGCACACACTCAAGGCACTGCACCACAGGTAACAATATGATTCTGTCATAGTTCATGTGAGTGCGAATGATCTGAGACATACCTCACTGGACAATATAAAAAGAAACATTAGGGATCTCCTGAATATGTCCCATGGAGAGGTATATGCTTCGCTTTGTGCAGCATTCTGTCTTCACCAAGGATGATGCCACAGTATGAACAGAAAATGATTAATTTTAATAATTTGTTTAGTTTTTGTGTCACTTCATGGAAATGCAGTATCAGCATGAGAGGACATGGTTAACAGACCACGTTGCTTTGCCAGGGATGGTCTGCACTTACCCCTGCTGGGCTTTCAAATATTGGCTAAAACTTTATTCACCTCTTTTGAGCCTCTTTTAGGCAATGTGAGAATAATAAAACTACCAACATTACAAAAAAAAAGTCAAAACAATGTTAAGGTGCCACTGCTCAGTGCTCAGAGCCTAAACAATAAACTTCTCACCCTGCAAGTTCTCCTCACTTTGGAGAATGTAGCCAGCTGTGTTGTCAGAAAAACTTGGTTTAAAGCCACAGAAAGTACTCTGGCAGTGAAAGTCTAGTATATAGGATCAGTGTCTCTCTTGCTGACACAAAAAGAAAGC
Source organism: Protopterus annectens (assembly GCF_019279795.1). Lineage (NCBI taxonomy): Eukaryota > Metazoa > Chordata > Ceratodontiformes > Protopteridae > Protopterus > Protopterus annectens. The sequence goes on from NC_056737.1 coordinate 1,455,789,830, forward strand.
CTATTATCATCTCTCCTATATGCCTCCCCAGTCTCATCAAACTTTAAAGTGCACTACTACTCAAAATGGAACAAAAGAATAACAAAGTTACTAAATTTGCACCAAATCATCAGTCAAGAACTCTCCACTAACTATCAGTAAACAAAAAGGTTAGAGCTCCCACAACATCTAACCTTGACATGGCTGCTAGTAGCACACAAACTTAAACATCAACCACATGAATGTCCTGCATTGCAATTTATTATCCAACTCTGTTCTCCAAATAGAGAGGTTAGATATGGGGACAGATCTGTGCTTGCTATTTTAAATCCTATAACCCAACAGTTAACTCGGTTTACGAAAACTGTGTTTCAAAAGGCTCCCATACAATTGAAATTGTTTGAACATCAGTAGCACGAAGAATAAAAAGATGAAATTCATAATGCTATATGCTATTTCTCATAGAAATCATTGCTGGTATGGTTTCAAAGTGTCTACTACCAATGATCCATTTGTTCTGGGGGATTTCTCCATTATTTGAGTTGGTACGGCCTTGGAGCTGTTTTATATATAAGTTTGAGGGTGTGAGAGGCGTACTCCTATGTCAGGGTATGGGGGGGGCAACTCCTCACCACCACAGAAGTCAATTAAAGTTGTTTTTTTCCCCCTTCTGTGTTTCTGGCATTTTTTTGTCCTTTCAGCTCACCAGCATTTAGGAAAAAGGTGTTTCATAGCAGAACCATTTCAAAGGTATAGAACTCCATTCCTGTTTCTGAAACAAATCATGAACATAAACTCATTTAAAACTCACCTAAAGCAGCACCTGCCTAATATATAGTCATGCTCTTACTCATCTCTTGGTTAAACCAAATCCTAACCCATCCTAAAAGTTTGAACTCACAGACTACTTTTCATTTCAATCAAAGGTCAGCCATCATGTGAATTCAGCTTTCCATTTCCTCATCTCACACTGGTCTATTCACCTCACTACTTTTTTCATAACACATTTTTATGCACGTTACTATTAGTGTCTTCTTCCTCCCTTCTATAGCATTCATTGCCTCAAACCTACATTTTTTTCTTTTGTCTCCTTCCCATACAGTATTTTTTTCACATATCTGCTGTTTCTCTTTTCTTACTTTTCACACCTCACCCCCACAAATTTTTACTGTCAGCCTACCAACCTACATCTCAGCTGTTTATCAATAAGTCATAATAAATATTCTTTTTATTTTTTCACCTTATATTTTACACTCCTTACCTTATTTCTTTGTAACTTAGTATAACTAATGCTCCATCATTTCTGTTTTGTAAGATATTACCAAAAAATGTCATCATATTGCATTGTTGTTTTAAAATTGTATTGCACATCATTATATAATACATCATTCATTCTTTTACACATTTTAGTTATTTTTCCTGAATTTGTATTATTTTATAACTTTCAATATGTGTAATCATTAATTGTAAATTGCATTTTTGTACTGGAGCTTTACTCCCCAGTCCTCTGCTGAAAAAAGTTTTTTTTAGGCTCATTTGGACTTACCCACTAAACAAATTCCAATAAACAAATAAATAGATAACTAAATATACCATTCCATAGAACCTAAATCAATCAATAAAACAAAGAAACAGACAGACAAGCAAGCAAGCAAACAAATAAAAAATGTCAGGTTCAACTTTATTGTAGATATGCCATTGGCAGACACAATAACCATTTATATCTAAGCAACTTATTGTGAAAGTACTTGTTAATACACAGCTAAAAGGACTGAAAAGAACTAAAACATATGTATTAAACCCAAATTATGCATTTGTTTCATCAGTAACTTTTTTTGCTACAGCTAACAATCATTTCAGCCATAGATGATTGAACCAAGCTAAAGAAATTATGAGACTCATAGACTGGGTGACATGCTAGGTGACTCAGAAGAATCAAGATTCATATCACAGATGCACATCTGTGATGAACCATAGCCACTAAAGACTTTGGAAATGCAGATTCTCTGAGATACACTAAGAACATAATAGTTGCAGCCACTCCAGTGGCATACAGGGATAAAACCCTGAAAACAGCTTAGCCTACCTGGGTAAGATTAGTGGCTTGACTGACTTATAGAGTGGCAGGGAAGTGATGTGTGTGTCCATCCTGTGTTGGAGAGCATTCAGTGATATGCTCCCTAAGAGGAGGCATGTACCAAAGAGGGGAGTTTCCCCTCAGGTGCAATCAACAGGGGTGGGGGTGGGGAAAGAGAAGTGGGTGCAGCATAAAAAAAAAAAAACAATCCTTACAATCCATGACTGGCCTCAGCAATACAGGAGTAAGCTCAGGGAGATAGGAGTATGGCTGGTAGACCAGGCATGGATTTGGGGCACTGGGGCTGGGTCTGTACAGATGAGGGCTGAGGGGACAAAAAAATATAAAAAGAGAGAACATATTGATAACCAGATGCAGACAACTGCACAAAACATAAACATCAGAGACACAGGTACAGGATATGGTGACCTGAAAAATGCATTCTCAAGCTTGCTTCATGTTTGCTAATTTATCATGGCCTGTTACAGTTAACTACCTCCAATTTAGTACCATTCAATTATTTTACCTTGTAAGTAATATCAATTTGCGAGGCCCACTAGTTGTGTAAAGTTTCTTCTACTTTAGCAGATGGAACATATCACGATAAAGCAGCTGAAACATATATGAGAAAAATGTTTAACTTATAATATGTAAAGTAAACTGAGTATATTTGCTCATCACTTTCAGTACTGCAAGAGAATCGGAAGTTTTCAAGCTTATGCTCAAGTTGTGTTAATATGTCATATTAGGGAGCTGGCTGATGGCAAATCAGGATATCCTAACTGTAATACAAGTGCCCAGAAGTCAATTGAGAACCTAGATATGTGAGGACTACCTGGGTGGGAGAGGTGAAAAGAATTTGTAGATGAACATCTACACGTATTCTCTGTGGAGAGACATTTTACTATTACAGCATGCCATAAAGTTACCTGGAGGAATAGAAACAGTAATAATCTTCTCTGTGTAGGAGTTCTGTCCTCCTGTACTCTGTTTGCACAAAAGCATGCACATCTAGGAGGCTATGGATCAGCAGAGGTCACACTAGTAGGTCATAATAGTAGTCTTTTAAAGGGATTGGGTAAATAAAATTCTGTCTGCCAACTACAGCATAATGGTCGCCCACAGTCACTGATGACATTTCATTCTTCAGTGGTGCAGTATGTTGGGGTTACACACAGTGAATGGCCATCCATGGAGTGTGGCATGAATAAAATAGTGAGAAAAATAACAGTTTATGTCAGAGTAGCATCATTCTGTAGAAGCTACATGAACTCAACAACATGCTTTCCATTGTACTTTGGCCATGACCATTACACGATGACTTAGATAAGCATCTAGACAGTTCAAAGAATGTACATCTGTAAATGTTCTTAAAGTCGCAACACACTAGATAAAATGTACATTTAGATACTTCCTAAACAGAAAAGGTCATTTAAAACAAAAACAAATGAAGCAAAAAGTGTCAGGTATTTGGGGAGTAGCACAATTCACTGAATGTGGAACAGCATTCTTCTAAGATCAATTTCAAAAGGTATCTATTTAGCCTATAGTTTTTCACCTTTCAGATATGTCTGATATGCCTGTTCCTATGCATGTTTAAATGGGCAAGATTCTAGAAATCTTTTTAACAGTCAAGTCACTACACAGACCATTGTTTCTGGCAGGGAAGCTGCAATCAAAATTAAACTATTAGTTCAGGTAAGCTGAGGGATGCTGAACACAGGTTTATCCATACACTTGTCCTTCACAATTCTTTTGCTATTCTAGCAGTGCAGTGAGCTATTATAAAAGTGCCTGTAGTGAAGAAGCAGCATAAAGCCATGCAGAAGAAGGAATCGGCTTCTAATGACTAGCTGTGTGAAGAGGACATATAATCCTGTTTACCCTCCTCCTTCCAGTTCACTCCACTATAGGAAAGAGGTTTAATTACTGGGAATGGTAAAGTGAGGAATATGTAGAAGATGGACACGTAAGATACAAGGCTTGTATACTTTTAATAGCACTGGAGAAGGCCATCATACCAACAACAACAACACACACACGCACACACACACACACACACACACACACACACACACACACACACACACACACCTTCTTTAAAGATGCATTGTGTCAATGGTATATTTGAAGGCAAAGTACTTTCTTTTATTTATGTGTTAATGGGGAATGTTCAGCAGACACAAGGGCCTATTTTTCAGAAGCAAGCCAGGAGAATTGTCTGGTTAATCTTAGAGACAAGAGTGGCAAATAGAGACTGAGAGAATCAAACTAGGATTACAGGATGAAATGTGATAGTAACCCATAAGTTTAGTTTTCTGCACTAAACTGCCATAGTGTTACTTTCCTGCACATTTTTCATATTTCAGGTAAAGCATCTGCATTTCTTCATCTTGAGTTTAAATAGAAACCTTACAAGCTGACAAAACAACCTTACATCAAGCCATTCTGTGGTCCCTCTAATGTCAAGCAAGTCAAAACTTACCAACAGACAGTCTGAGAACTTATGCCTGAAAAACAAATCCTAAACATGTTTAAATGCAACCTTTGATTTGTAATTGCTAAAAAACTCTTCCATTATTTTAAATAGAACATGGCTGTTATAAACCACCAGAACCTGCAGATGTTAGCTTCTCTTCATGAATTTAAATATACTAATTTACCTTCCTTACTTATTTTTTTGCATAAACCTCCTATGGGTGTAGCTCACTCCATTCATCCTCACTATGCTCAGACTCACTTTGCTCCCCTACCCTACCCCCATTCCATCCCCGTACCACTTCCCCTAGATTTACACTTTCCAGGCCCCACCCACACACCATCCACTCATACCCAACACCTAAACTGCTTATTTCAATCAACTACAAATATCATTAACCTGACTTCTCTAATTTAAATTAATCATTTACCCTATCATATACCATCACTAGTCATTACTAATCTACACTCAAACCCAACTCTATCACTCCTGTCACACTCTAAACTCTTGAATTTAAAAGTACCAAATAATGCATCACCTCAATTCAAAACAATTACATCTAACAGCCCTCCACATCACCAATGTCTCTCTGCTACTGTTCCTATACTCCTTCACCTCACATTAAAATCTACTACACTTCACTGTACCCCCTCCCTGGCAAACATCTTCACAATCCCACCAAAATAAAACATCAAATTATATAATATTCCCAACCCTCTTCCACACTAGTGACATAGATTACCATTCAAACAAAATCCTACCTTTAGCAACCACATTCCAAACCTGCCAAAAACACAACAAGCTTACCACACTCTTCTTACACCTTATCAAGCAAATAAACCACTCTGGGGATATACACCCTAATCCTGGCCCTAGTTCCCTACATAAAACAGTAAACTACTCTAATAGTTTCAACCCTGGAATACTGCATCACAGAAACAAATCTTCCATTCTCCTCCTTAATATGAATGTAAGAGAATTATTGCAAATAAAATCCATGATCTGCATGCCCTACTCTCCCTCTACTTTCTTGATATTGTAATATTAAGAGAGATGTGGCTAAAACCTAACAATGACAACAATGAAATTGTACCCTCCCCCAGATACCATATTATATGTAAAGACAGGAAAACCAGAAAGGGAGGAGGAGTAGCTGTCCTATTCAAAGATTGCCTGATACTTGACTGTATAGAGTTAAACATCCCTGACTTGGAAAGTGCCAAACTGGTCATTGCCAAATTAAAAATCAACCCTAAAAAATAAATCAACATTAATGGGGGTTATATCCCACCTGGAAACAATATTCCCACACTAGAAAAAATTCTAAACTGGGTTTCCAATTCCATCCCACAGGAAGCTATCCTAATGGGTGACTTTAACATTGACTGGCTCAGCTGCTCCTCTCAGAATTCAACATCCCATATTAATCTTCATGAGTTTACCCAAATAATTACATCTCTTACAAGAACTGACAAATCTTCCAAATGACAGTCTATCCTAGACTGGATTCTGGTCAAAAACCCCACCCTAGCATTTTAAGCAGGCTCTCACTCTAACGGCCTAAGTGACCACCAACCAATCTTTCTTCTAAGAACCCACATCCCCCCAACCAAGCAAACCACCTACCGCTTACTCAGAAATAAAAAAAAACTTCAACCCTAATATGTTTACCTCCACTCTAAAAAACTGCAACTGTGACCGTCTCAGAGAATTACCCCTAAATGGCACTGTTAACTTCAACACCACCTTCATAGACTATGCTAAATTGCCATGCACCCCCTAGAACCATCTGAGTTAAAGCAAGCTATGCACCTTGGCTTAGTAAAGAATGCAAATCCATATGGAACGCTAGGGATAAGGCTTGGGAACAGTTTCATAAAAATAAAACCCATACCACAAAGCAAACTTTCCTGGAACTGCAAAACATAGCTAAAAAAAAGTTAAATTAGACAAAATCAACTGCTATCACAATATCCATAAAAAACACCACAATAACCCTCAAAAGTTCTGGTATCCAGTAAATAGTATACTTCTGCCAGGCAAATCTACTACCCCCTCTCCATCAGCAACCAACAACTCTGATAACATTGCAACCCAATTTTATAAATACTTTACATAAACTATCCAGTCCCTCACAAACACTCAGAATATCTCTAAAAACTCTGCCACATCCATACAATCCCACAGCAGTAACTCTGTCCTCTCCCCACCCCAGTGCAGCAGTAACTCTACTCCTTCCACACCCCTCCACACCACCAACCCTCAAAATAACACTAACCACTTCTCACTACATCCAGTATCTTTTCATACCATAAAAAAACTAAAACCAACCACCCTAGCTGCAGGCAGTCTCCCAACTGAATTTCTGCAAATCACAGCAGAAGCAATAGCATACCCTGTAGCAATACTAATAAACAGATCATTAGAGAGCCAAGTACCTGTTATTTGGAAAATCTCAAACATTCTACCTTTACACAAGGGAGGTAACTCTCACAGCACCACCATAGCCCTAATGTCTTTTACTAACACTGTAAACCACTATAGAAATGATGTGCAATTTGTATCTGTCTTAATTTTGGACCTGTCAAAAGGCTTTGGTATGGAAAATCACAATAAACTCATCAGTGTTCTCTCTACCCTTAACCTTAGTAGCTCCTCTATCATGCGGTTCCAAAGTTAACTATCAGGATGACAGGCAGGCTGTCCAATGGCAGCACCGCCTTTCCCCTTTACTCCCTGTCACCTTAGGGGTCCCACAAGGCTCCATCCTTGGACCTCTATTTTTCCTGTCTCTCTTCACCAACCAACTCCATACCTCCATGCTTCAAGCCTTGGTGGTGCAATATGCAGATGACTCATCTCTAATATGCACAGCCTCCTCCCCACAAGAACTACACTCCTTAACCCAATAATCATTTCTTTCTGTGGATTCATGCCTTACTAACTCTCATCTCATTCTAAATCCCAACAAAACTATGCTCCTTCTCATCTAGATCCCCCTCATCTTCCATCTCTTTCACTATACTATCCAAAAATAACACTATTATTACACCATCAGCTCACACTTAACTGCTACATGTAGAAATTGACAATAACCTCCAGACACTGGACCCAACTCAGTTTGTTTTTTTCAGGGGCAGATCATGCCTATTCAACCTGGTGGACTTCTTTGAGATGGTCACCAAAGCAATGGATGAGGGCAATAATCATTCACACTGCCTACCTTTACCTGGCCAAGGCATTTGACACAGTACCCCACTCAGGCATTGTTGACAAACTCAAGAGGTTAGGTACAAACCCATATGTCACCCAGTGGATAGCCAACTGGTTCACAGACAGGACCCAGGAAGTTAGTATTGCGGAGTCCACCTCTACAAAGAGATCAGTCACAAATGGAGTCTCTCAGAGATCAATCCTTGGACCGCTCCTTTTTGGCATTTACTTCTCAGAAGTCAAGGCCAATGTCAGTGGTCTGTGGATGACTAAATTTGCAGATGATTGCAAATTAGGAGCGGTTATTGAATCTCACACTGATACAAATGTTCTATAGGAGGGGCTGAGACAGACAAATAACTGGTGTCAGAGCCATAGACTAAAACTAAATTCCAAGAAATGCATAATAGTTTCCTTTGGGAAGTCATCCATCCCTGGTAACAAACATATTGACAACACACCCCTTAGAGTTGACCCAATAGTCAGGGACTTGGGGACACACATAAACAGTAATCTAGCCTTTGATCATCATGTGTCTACAGTGGTGAGGAAATCATTCTATGTTGCACAATTTATAAACAAAGGTATGGCATCTAAGTCCAAGGAAGTCATTGTTCCACTGTATTCGGCATTCATAAGACCTATCATTGAGTACAATGCACCCTTTGGTATGTACATAACCAGGCATATCCAACAACTGGAACGTCCACAGAGGTTCATCACTAAAAGAATACAGGGTATAAGTAATATGTCCTATGCCGACCACCTCAAGGCCCTATCCTTGTATTCCACTCCATACAGACTTTTGAGGGGAGATCGATGCCTGGCATACAGGGCATTGTCAGACCCCACTCTGATGGACCTCCTGCATATCCACAAAACAAACAGTAGCATAATTACCCATTCTAAAGACTTAAACCTTGCCTGTGATATAAATAGGACCTGCTGGAGAGATAGGTATGTATCCCAGAGACTATCCTGTCTATGGAACAGGCTCCGCATCCATGTGAAACAGAGTTTCTCCCTAACCCAATTCAAGTGCAATTTGGACAATTGGATGGGAAACCGGAAATTCATCCCTGGTTTGGCATCTATGTCTCTAATGCAAACAGGTAACCTGTAAAGGGTTCATCTCCCAGGCCCATGCTTACACTTATAAAGGGTATCAGAACTTGTTAGAGATTTGGGATGTATGGCCTTTGTAGTCATTACCCTAGTAAATACCTATAAACTTGAAATTCAATATTCACATAGCTCAGACCATTAAAAAGGTCCTCAAAAAAATAGGTCTTCTATACAGAAACAAACAATTTCTAACAAGAAATACAAAAGCCACCATCGCTTATACACACCTCCTGTCAACCCCCCTGGATGCCGCCCCAGTTTTAACTAACCTCCATAAAAGTGATCTAAACAAACTGGAATTTTGTTACAATAAAGTTGTCAAGTTTGCCACTGATGCCTTGTACAGAACATATCACTGCACTTCTCTCAAACATCTAAAATGGCTAGAATTTCCCCACCTGCTTCATTTTAACCAGTTTTTGCCTCAAAATACTGCATCATCTAGAGAAACCCTCTGCTCTACAAAATCTTATACAACCATACAATGCTTCTAGAACACTACGTTCCAGTAACAAATTCCTTCTAGCCATCACCAAAGCTAACAACTCAGCTGGTGAATCAGTCTTTTCAAATGTCATTCCTAAAATATGGAATACATTACCAACCTCCTATAACCTCCAACTTCTTTATTCTGCAATTTAAAAAAAACTCCTGAAATTTCACTTGACAGACACATGACTGCTCTTGCAACAGTCCTGGTTAGGCCTCACCTCAACTTTCTTTAAGTGATCCTACTCCAGTATTTGTCCACATCTGTCATAACACCTGACGCTCTCTGTCAACTGTATATATCATGTAAATATTTCCATCAAATAAACTGCATGGTCTATCATTAAGTAACGGTGCTTTTTCTGATTATATTATGTTAATATTTACATCTAGAGAACAGTTTAGTCTCTCATTATGTAACTATTTTTGTAAAGATTTTAAAAATTTCTCAGATATTTCTCAACTTCTGTAACTTTTGTATTGTAATACTGGAACTTTTCTCCCCGGGCCTCCACTGAAAAAAGGACAGTCAGACTTTTCCAGTAATCATATGTAAAATAAAATAAATAAATATTTCAATGGATTACTGAAAATGTCATCAAATCTCTGCCCATTCTGCTGTTTATACATCACATACATGCCTAATCCTTCCAGCCCTGGGTTACTAACTGGGTTGTACTGGCAAGGACAGCATACGGGAGGAAACTGGACTGAAATGGGCTACTGCCATATACAAAGGGTGGATTTACACATGCACATTCCAAAGACATGCAGTTGGTGGATTAGACACTTTAAATTGCCCATAGGTGTCAGTGGGCATGCACGTGTATGGTGTGGAAGATTTACTACAGTAGGGCTAGCCACCCAGTGGTGTAAACTTTGGCTCTAGATGATTGTCATTGTTAAAGAGACACCCCAACCCCATGTCCAAAATGGGAAAAAGGGGTTCTGGATGGATGGATGGATGGATGGATGGATGGATGGATGGATGGATGGGGACAGATAACTAGCATCTGGTGCAACTCACTATCCACTTCACTTTATTCAGCTCCACTCCCCTCCACAACCAGTGGCAAAACGTACATAATTTTTGCATGCAGTAACAGTGAGAATATTTGCCCTCACCTCCCACCAGCCACAGACAAATAACACAGTGAATGAGAAAGTGAATATTTGTACAGAATATCTATCATTCTCATGGGCAGTCACCTCTAAACATTAAACAAGCAAGCATTTCCAAACGCCAGAAAACATCTGCATACAACATGTGAGCAACTAACTGCAGATAAGTGATAGCAATGGAATATTTGTTGACTGTTATGATTTTCACTATGGAAAATTCTAGATGACTAATGTTTTGATAAATTATTTGCCATCTGCATCAGAGCTGTCCCATGCAAATTGTACAGTGACAGAAAATCATGAAAGGTGATATACAAGAACTGGAAATTAAAATGCAGTTTCAAAATTCCACACATATACATCAGAAAATGAATAATCAAAGAAAGCAGACAGTTCTGATATATTATTCCATGGCAGATAACAGACAGTATGACCTCTTAATGGCACAATGTCAAAAATACATATTTGAGCTATCTCGGAAAATTAAGGAACAGATGATATAACCTAAAAGTCTGAATTGATCATGTGCTGTATCAGTTTCTTAGTGAGACTTCACCTGGAGGTTACTCTTGAGGAAGTACATGATTAGGCTGAGGGTAATACTTAAAAAAATGTCACAGGGCTTGTATTAGAAAACATTTGTAACAAGGGCGTGGCCATGATGGCTAACTGGGAGCAGCAACTGGTGAAAGCTCTGTGACTGAAAACATTTCTCTGACAGAATATATAATAAAAAATAAAGTTTAGAGATACTTGATTGCTATTTTTAGTCACTAATAGTGATAGAAAAGATCTATAGTTTTAAGTTCTTCAAAAGCTGTAATTTTCATGTCAGAATTTCAACTGCTTGCTTAAGAGAGAAGAGAATTCAACATGAGTCACAAAAAATGGTTCTTAGGATTCTTTTGTTAAAAAAGACATCCAGTCACTAATTTCTAGTATGCAGGATGTCTTACATAAAATAAATGAGCTGGATACCAAAACAGAAAGTTTCAAAGAATAGTCCAAAGATGGAGCAATTAGAAAATATTATGAAACAACAAAGTGAACATATCAGCAGTATGGAATAAGCTTTAAATGACCACAAAGGGAAAATAACTGAAGATGAGTCTCAGACTAAATGCTTTTTAAAACAAAGTAACTAGCTTATAGATAAAGTTGGTGATTTAGGAAATAGATTGAGATGAAATAACATCAGAATACATGGCATACCTGAAAAGTTTGAGAGAGACAATATAACACACTTCTTAACAACCTGGCTACATAAAACATTGCAGTTACTTAAAACTTTATCTTTTGAAATTGAAAGGGCACATAGATCCCTGAAATCACCTTCAAATAAGGAAAACTCACCAGCACATTCAGTTACAGGTAAGCATGTATCCAACTTGGGAAATGATCAGATATTAAAAGCAGCATGGTCCAGCCCACCTATTGAAACATGTGGGCATGTAGTCATATTTGACAATAATTATTGCAGTAAAGTAATGATCAAAAGAAAATTCTGCCTGCCACTGAAAAAGAACTTAAAAATAGCAATATTAAATCCACTTTGGTGTTTCCTACAGAGACAAATTATTTCTTACTGAACAAACTAAAATATTTGACACACTGGAGAAGGTGTTTACTTTTGTTAGCAAAAATACAATTTTTAATAATACTGAAGAAATGTATTTCATCTCTGTATCCCTCAAGAGGCAGACTGAGTTGAATTCCTGAAAAAAACTGCTTCTAAAATTAGAAACCTTAAAAAACAAGTGAATTTTATTTCCAGATTGCAGGACTTTTATTTTCTGAAACAGTGGATTTAACCTTTAAGTAAAGGCACGTATCGGACTTTAAGCTTCAAACATATGTAAGTATGTATTTATATTTTAAACTAAAACATTTAACATGATAAGGAATATAGTTAGTTTCATTATATGAACAGTGAAGACGATATATTTCATTTAAACTAAATGTATAAATGTATTTATAAATGTTAAACAAAACAGTGTAAGAAACTTCTCTGTGTGGAAGATCTATCTAATCACTGTATATTAATCATATCAGATGATGGTAGTACAAATAGTGAACTTAAACTCTTCCTAAGTAAAAAAAAAAGTAATAAAAAATATATAATTTAAAATATTGTACAGAATTACTAAGTATTCAAAAGTAATCCAAGCAGGATAGACAGTCTGTTTCCAGTCAGAAAAATCTTCTATTAAGTACACAGACAAGCAATCCTATCCAAGTAAAACAAAAATAACAGAGTAATAGTTTCCTCACAAGCTTTCTAACTATACATATACTTTTTATCAGACAAGGGAGTGGTTTATTGTGATGTAAAACAAAGTATTATTGGTATACATGTTAAATCCACATCCCTTCCCCTGTCAGTGTAACATTTTAATGAGTCTTGTCCTACTTAGTAGCTGTCATAATAATATAACCCTTAAGTACTTTAAATAAAATTAATAATTATGTGGTACCTCTTATTTAACCAGATTATTAAGACTGTGATTTTATCCAAGATAATTTACTACATGGCTGGAAATATATAAACCTTACACCATATGGCAGTCTAAAAAAAAAAAAAAAAAAATATATATATATATATATATATATATATATATATATATATATATACACTTTGCATGTAAAAATCAGTTGTAAAATTCATAACCTATTGCTAATAAAGATCGCTTTCGTCCTTCTAGATTTCTTCAGGTCTGATGTACAAGAACACTAAAAACTATCTACAAAAATATTATTGTATAATCTGTTAGTATTGTTATTATACATCATTTTGAATAAAGTGGGAAAAAAACAAGAAAAAGAAAAAATGTACAATGATGCAAACAAAATATACACTTAAATTAAAACTGATTTAACATGGTATTTAAAACCAACTGGAAGAATAAAATAAAATAAAATTAGTCATGTAAACAATGTGTCAATTTTCTAAGTTTCAGTAAACTTTTAAGGGAAAAGTAATAGTTTAGTCTAGGCATCCTAAAAGAGTCAGCTTTAATTGCCACATGAGTTCATGTTTCTCCAGCATATTCAGGATTTCTCCTTCAAGATCACCCATGACTATGCAATCCAGTGTCTGGAACTTAAAACCTGTGTGTCTTTTATGAAGAGCAAGGTGTTTGGCTGGTGCATTATATTTTTTTAACTACTGCTGTTCACTTAAAAGTGTACTGGAACTTAAAAAATTGCCACATTGTTTACATGACTAATTTTATTTTATTCTTCCAGTTCTCTCCAGCTGCTGCAGATGTCTATTGAGGTACATACAGAATACTGTATTGTATTATTGGTCTGATGAGAGCCAAGTACAGGAGAGTTATAACCTACTTAGCTTTGGATACCATACTCTTGCTTATGAGGTGTGTAAAGTAGAAAGCCTTACTTACTACTGTGGACACCTGATGATCAACATGAAGGCCGCTATCAACTTGTGTTCCTAAATCTCTCACCAGTGATTTGAACTTAGGGGGATATTATTAATGTTGTAATTAGCAGGGGGTTTCCTTTGCTGAATGGCATGATAATGCATTTTTTGCATTTAGTTTAAGTCTGTGGCTTTGACATCAGTCATTTATTTGTGTTAGCCCATTTTGTAGTATGCTGACATATTTGGGGGATTTGATGATTTCCCTCAGTTTGCAGTCATCAGCAAACCTGGCAAGCCATAGGCCATTTATTTTTGCCTGGACTCCTGAAAAATAGATACCAACAGTAGGGTGCTTAGCACAGATCCCTGTGGAACACCACTGGTAACAGATCTGCTAGTAGAGTTGCCATCCCCGATTTTGACTGTATGTGTTCTATTTGTGAGTCAGTTGGCAACCCATCAAGTGATGTAAAGGGAAATTCCCAGCTGGGTGAATTTATCAATGATGCCTGAGTGGTGGATTGTGTCAACCACCTTGGCTAGGTTGATATGGAAAGTGTGAAGTCTTTTGCCTTCATCTAGGGCCTTAGTGACATTCTTGAAGAAGTCCATCAGGTTTTGCAGGCAAGATCTGCCCTTAATAAACCCAAACTTGGTTGGGTCAAGAGTTTGAAGGTCACCTATATCCTTGTTGATAAGATCCATGATAATTCTCTCCATGGCCTTGCAGATAAGGCTGGTTAGGCTTATGGGTCTATAGTTGCCAGGTTCAGTTGAGGGACCCCATTTGTGCAAGGAGATTACAGCTGCTGTTTTCCACTCAGCTGGGAAAAAGCCAGTGCTTAGACTGAGACTGAAGAGTCTCCTCAGTGGTTCTGCTAACTCCTGTTTTAGACCATTTAATAGGCTACCTTGTGTGCTATCCATTTCCATAAAGCCTGCAGTTTTGGCCTTGGAGAGTGCAGCTATGACCTGGAGGTACTAGGCAGAGGACTGATGACATGTATATTATGGGGTATGATTGAGTGGGATAGGGGGTTGAAGATTTTGTCAAACCTGTCTACTAGCAGGTTGTCAATGTCTTCAGTTTCACTATAAGTGGTATCATCCACAGCTAGTTCAGCACAAAGCTGGGCCTTCTCTTTTAGATTTTGGACATGACTAAAGAATGCTTTGTGATTTACCTTAGCTAGGGATGCTAATTTATTTTTGTAATTAACTTTAGAGAACTTTACAATATGTCTAATCTGCTTGTCTGTGCTTTGGAGGGAGTTTTTTCTTTGCTGGGGCTGTTCCTCTTGTTTTTTGATAGCAGTTTCTTTCTCTTATTTTATCACCTATTTATGCTGGATGTCCACCAAGATGACTTATTTTTTCATGAAGATCTTGATTTGATCCAATCCAGGACAGCTGTGTCGATGCATTTATATAGGTGTTTATACAGGGCATTTATGTACACCTCAGTTTAGAGGTCATTGCTGTCAGTGTTGGCTGGGGGTCTGAAACTACTGATGGCATTGGTCATTGGGCTATAGTTTGCTTTGGAGAAATGTTTTAACCTTTTTGCTCCTGAGGGTGGGTCAGGTAAAATCGTTACTTTGTGTGAGACTGATTTATGATCAGACTTTACCAGGGAGGGTCCACACATGGGCTAGTACATCAATCCCCCATGTTGATGAGCACTATGTCAGGGATGTTAGAGCCCCTTGTGGGGGTACTAACTTTCTGTTCCAGAATGTTTGTGTTAAAGTCCAGCAACCTTTTGGTGAGGGCATTTGTGCTCATACATGTTGCCCAATTGATGGAAGGATATTTAAAGTAACTCATGACCAGGGTATATGGCTGTACGGAGAGTGACTCAAGTAGGTCCAGGTAGGCTGTGTGGTTTTTGTGGTTCATGGTGGGGGACCTATAGCTGACAGTGACACGGCTGGGCGGGGGGGGGGTCTTTCCAACAGTTAGTTGGACTTGGAGTAACTTTAGGAAGTCGTATTGTTTAAACAGTCCAGAGCTGTATATGTCTTTAATGAAGATGGATACTCTTCCTCCCTTGTTTTGTACATTTGTTGTGTGATCTGAATGTGTGGAAGACATTGTAGCTCTGCATGGTCTGGGTACTCTCTGAGGTCTTGAACAATGCCTTTGTGAATATGCAGATGTCAGCATCTTTCAGGGTAAGAAATGCTTCAAGTGAGTACAGTTTCTGATTTAGACTCCTAGCATTAAACATCATAACTCTGAGTTTGTTCCTGTAGGATATTTTTACTTTGGGAATTTTGTTCTTATGACATTGCCTAAAAAAGGCACTATGGGGAGGCAAGTACCTTTGCCAGCAACCTAAGGCCTAGAGACGACAAGTGAAGACCATCTCTGGCAAAATCATCCCACGCTGTCAGATGCTGGATCCCCCTGGATTGACATCAGAAGCTAAGCCAATTGTTGAAGTCAATCATTTTCTGTTTGTATTGTGGCATCATTCTGGGTGAGGGAAGAATGCTGTTTAAAGCTAGGGGCATACCTGCCTAGGACACATAATGTTAAAGCTCCATCATGTCTCTCTTCACATAGTCCAGTGAGGTACATCACTCTAACATGGACTATGACAGAGCCATAACAGTACTTGTTGTTGAGAAACTTGAGTAACTGTGTGTGATTTGATGGATTCTGGCACCAGACAGGCAGTTGACCATAACCTTCTCCTTGTCCAGCCTCATGAGGCTGTTTGTCTCACTATGGAGTCACTATGATCAAGACATTCAGTTTGGATATGTTTCCCTTAAGGGCTTATTGGGTGAGGCACTGATGCATGTGTTATTATGGGTAGTGGGTGTTGTTGGGACCATACACTGTTACACAGCTTCAGGATATAGACACCTGTACTTTTAAAATTAATTCAGAGCTTTAGTTAAATCTATGAAATTTACATATATGTTTTAACATGATAAATTTGTATATGCATTGATTTTCTTATTTTCTAATAGTTTGGTAAGATAACATTACCTGTCATCTGTAATTTTACAGATATCTTTATCTCTTCATGTCCCACTCTGTTCTACTTATTTACTTAGAAATTTAAACATAGAGGATTTTAATTTTTTAAAGAATGAATGGATGTACTAATATATATGAGATAGACAACACTGAACTTTCATTAAGTTTTCTTTGGTTAATTGGAAGCATGATTTGATTGGATAAGAATGGCACTGATTTGTATAAAATGCTTGTTTTTTAAGAAATGGTGTTTTTATCTGACGAAGTCATTTGGACGAAAACGCATACTGAATAAAGCGTTCATTCCATTGGAACTTCAAGTGCATCTGGTGCATTATTCTCTCCCACTGCTTCTCTTTTTGCTGTTATTTGTAATTGTTGTGGAGTTCAGCCGGAGAGATTTCTTATTAGTAAACGAGACTCGGCACGGAGTGGGAGAAGAGTATGCAGTCTGGCAATGAGGACGGCAGCCAGACCAAGAGATTGATAGGGCAGCTTACAGCCCTGATTGATTTACTGACGCCCCTGTGTGAATCTATGGTGCGACGCACAGAACTAACGGAAGTAGGAGCTGGTAGTGTGGAACAGGGTGAGCGCCAACCGTTACAGAAGCGGAAGAGACCTCGGCTGGGCGTACAAAGAACGGAATGGCATGGGGATGATCCGAATGGACCCACCTTCGACCCGGACACTACACCCAACGTATTTAAAGAGGGAGAACAGGACGAAGAGCGAGACAAATCTAGCACCAACATGGACTATCGATCACAGGGGCAGTCACAACAAGGTACTGATCTCTTTCAAAATACTATTGAGATGAACAACTGGCTCCGAGAGAGCTATACATTTAATTCAAACGACATAAATTGTCGACGGACAAATAATAACAATGATTCTTTTGATAAAAAGATTATGAATGCTTCCAAACTTATGTTTAAATATAAGTCTATCACAATTGAAAATAGTTATCTTAATGAATGTTACAAACGGGGAATTGTTCCCAAAGGGTTACGTACCTGGAAATACCCCAATAATGTACAGATTGGTTCAGTGTTCCATAAGGAACTTATCAAGGTTTTCAATAAATGTGGCCTAGATATAGTAAAATGTATAATTGATGAAAACGATAGAAACTTAGAAACCATTCATGAGCAAATTAATGAGTTGGACACAGACATTAAAGACGATTTAATTTTTGAAATCAGGGAAGAGAGACAAAGATATTATGGTCTAAAAGGAGAAATTGAACAGAAATGTAAGACACTAGTGGAAAGAAAGATGGAAAAATTAAAAAGGGACATGACGGAATATGAGAATGAAACAAACTACCCAAAACCAGTATGTAACAATACACCCTCCTATCAAATGTTCAATAAAAAAGGAGGTGAAGGAAGTTCACATGCATGGAAAAAACAAAGGGAACCCTTAGGAAGCAAGCAATTTTTTGATTATGATGCAGATTTCCCACCATTAGAAAGGCAACAGAACGACTATGGTACCAATAGAGGAGACATAGGAAATTTTCACAGGCGAGGGGGGACAAGGGGAAGGGGGAGACACATGTACTAAACCCCCTACCCGATAAAGGAAATAGTGAGACAAACAGTATTGTGAGGATTGGGAATAAGTACACACTAGATGGGTTTAGCATATACAACTTCAGCAATATTGAACTTAGGAAAGAACACTTTTCTTTGATGGAAAGGGGTTTTAAATTCATTCCAATTGTCAAGGGGAATAGAATACAAACCTCCTTGGATATTAAATTATTTTTAAGAAAGATGAATCTTGAACTACTATTTAGGAAAGAAGAATATAACATTGACAGAGAAAGAACACATGTCACAGAAGAACAAAGAATATTAAAAAGAAAATCTATATTTAACCCACCCATTCATACACAATTAAGAAATTTTGAACAAGTCATGGAAAATGTAATCAAAAGATGTGATAAAAAAGTAAAGTATAAAAACAACATAGAAAGTAAAGAAAAGGAGATACTAGAGGAACTCAGACACAATGAAAGTATAAGGGTTATGAAACCTGATAAGGGTGGGGGAGTGGTCATTATGGATGTGGTTGATTATGAACAAAAAATGAACGAGATATTAACTGATGAAACAAAATATAGAAGAGTTTCTCGTAATGAGATAAACTCAGCCTATCACAAGATAGACATTATGTTGGATGATATGGCTTTAGAAACAGTTATAGATGGAAAAATGCTTTCCTTCTTAAAAATCAACAAACCTAAAATACCTGTTATTTTCGGGATTCCGAAAATACACAAGAGTAGTAGTGACCCCCCCTTTAGACCCATTGTGTCAGCTGAAGGATCCAAAACAACACCTTTGGCTATATTTGTCGATACAAAAACGAAACATGTATGGACAAATAAAAAAGCAATCTTGAGGGACTCATGGGACCTCCTAAGAGCATTAGATCCAGAAACGGATGTAAATGATGTGTTATTTGTGACCATAGACGTGATAGATTTATTTGGATCTATACCATATGAGGAGGGCATTAAAATGTTTGAAGAGGAAGTGTTCAGTGACAACAATATGTCATTTGTGGACAAGATAGCGTGCACAGGCTTGATGGACCTGGTTTTAAGGAACAACTTTTTGGTCCACCAAGGAGAGTTTTTTCAGCAAATCCAGGGAGTTGCTATGGGTGCAGCCTGTGCACCCACATTTGCTAATTTAGTCCTCGCTAATTGGGAGGAAAAATATGTTTTTCAATCTGAACACTTCAAATTCTGCAAATTGTATAAAAGGTTCCTTGACGACATTATTATTTTTTGGACTGGGGACCATGCTAAATTTGAGGAATTCATCTCATACATAGGGGAAACAACCAACTTCTTGAGATTCACACACAATATATCCAGTACCAATATTGCCTATTTAGATATAGAAATCATCAAAAAACAGAATTCCCTAGAAACCAAAGTGTATAGAAAGGACACCTACGTGAACTCCTTTCTTCACTTTGATAGTGGACACCCTAACCACTGTAAAAGAAATTTAGTCAAGGGACAATTCGTCAGAGGGTCTAGGATGACGAGTTCTGACGATGAATTTAGTAAGGAATGTGACAAACTGGAACGGATGTTCCTTGATAGAGGTTACCCTAAGGAATTCATCTTGGAATACAGAACTGAAGTTGTTAAGGCCAGAATAGGTAGGTTTAGACCTATATTAGGACTTAAGGAAGAAACACAAAACCCCCAATATAATGTCCAACAAAAGAAGGAAAATTACCAGCAAGCACTTGTACTCGAATACAATGCACTGAATAGGAAAGTAAAAGATTTGTTTCAAACTGAATGGGGAAAGTTTAAAACTTTTACAGACCTGGAAGGATTAGTTGATTCCAACCCAAGGGTGGTATTTAAGAATTCAACTAACATAAAAAACTTGTTGGAGACAGGGAACCCAAAATATAAAGGTGAAAGAAGTAATAGTGGTAAAACTGGCACATATAAATGTGGAAAATGCAGACAATGCCAATATATAATTAACCAAGAAAAAATCTACTTGGTCAGCAGAAACACTTGGTTACATGGCAAAGGATACTTTAACTGCGAGTCAAAGGGATTGGTATACCTAGCAATTTGTGTGGAATGTTCTTCCTACTATGTGGGGAAAACTGAACGTTCTCTAAAAAAGAGGGTTTACGAACACATTTACGAGATCAAAAAATGTAAGGAAACCAATGCCCTCTACAAACACTCAATAGTCTGCAAGGAATATAAATACAGATTTTTTGTGCTAGATCAAGTTAAAATGGACATTAGAGGTGGTCCCTGGGAGGAAAATATAGGTTTTAAAGAATTATGGTGGCAGTTGGCTTTGGAAGCCAACAGACCCCCAGGTCTGAATGAGAATCTTTCCATTTTGCCACTTTTAAGGTTAAAGGCTACTAAAATATAATCAAACAAACCTTTATTAATAAGGCCAGTAGATGGCACTATTTCATTGTGAATGGAAAACAAGAAAGGATTTTAAGAACTATGTCCCTGATAAAGATTTATTAAAACAAAACTTATAAACAACACGAATGAGATTATTTTATTAATTAACAAATGAATTTAAGAGTTTTTAAATAAATTATTATTACAGTAAATATTTATAAACATAGAGGATTTTAATTTTTTAAAGAATGAATGGATGTACTAATATATATGAGATAGACAACACTGAACTTTCATTAAGTTTTCTTTGGTTAATTGGAAGCATGATTTGATTGGATAAGAATGGCACTGATTTGTATAAAATGCTTGTTTTTTAAGAAATGGTGTTTTTATCTGACGAAGTCATTTGGACGAAAACGCATACTGAATAAAGCGTTCATCACATTGGAACTTTAAGTGCATCTGGTGCATTATTCTCTCCCACTGCTTCTCTTTTTGCTGTTACTTAGAAATTTAGTTATAATAATAGTGAATAAGTGAATAATTTAGGAATATTTAATAGATAAGTATAATATTACATAAATGCATACATAGTACACTATTTACAAGATTATTTAATATTTTATGACTAATAGAAGTAGATTATTAAACTTTTATGTAGTAATTGGGGGATAGTTTTAAAAGACAAAATATATAACTAAGTTAGTAGTCTCTTATTATTTTTAACTTGTATATAATATTGTATTATTTGTAAATTGCAGTAGCTTTTGGCTAGTTTTTGATAAAATTTATTTAGGTATTGTTAGGTAGAGAGATAGTATAGTAGTTTTTCTGTTTGATAGGCAAACAAGGAACTTTGGTATCCATGGTAGGGTGTGAAACAGTAATAGTAACATAAATATATCTATTTGCCTATTTATCTATATATATATATATATATATATATATATATATATATATATATATATATATATATATCTATATATATATATATATATATATATATATATATATATATATATATATATATATATATGCGCCTACTTCTAAATTTTGAAGTTTCAAAATGTTGAATTTCTTATGGTCAAGACCATAAGATCAAAGTTTGAAATTTTGAACCATTTAAATAGAGATCACTGAACATCGCAGAATGGTATGTTTACTGTTTTCCTCACTGCAGTGTGATTTTAGAATTGGTATATTTAATTAGCAGGGGTGTGGGGGTACTGGGGGGTTTGTCCCTCCTGCAAAAATAATAAAAAAAAGATCTTTTTGTTTTTATTTTATTTTAATTTATATTCTGAAGTTTCAATACTTTGATTTTATGGTCTTGACCATAAGAAATTCAAATTTCTGAAATTTGAAATCTAGAAGTTGACATATATATGTGTATATAGTGTATATATAGATATATATAGATATATATATATATATATATATATATATATATATATATATATATATATGTTAAATCAATAAAAAAATATTAAAAAATAAATAAAACATTTACAACAATAGTGCCTAACCCCAGACTAAAACAGAAATCATCTAAAGCATTCAAAAAGAAAGATATACACAGTTTTCTACACTCAAATGCCATGGAAGACCTTTCTAGAGAATAGAATGGATGATAACAACAGGAAAGGCCAGTGAAGACATCTTTAGTCTGATTGAATGTCTGCATATGGATCTCCAGAATGTACATACATAAGTGTTTTGATTTAAAAGACTACAGGAGAAGTGAAATATAAAACCTTCAACTTCAGAGAAGTAGGCTTAGAAGCAATATAACACCAGATATGGCAATTTATTTATATCTTCTTTTTCTGCAATTAAGTTTTTTGCTTTACTGTTTTAGTAGTATGATGACATACAACAGTATGGAAGAGAATAGGGCAAACAATCCTATCCCTATACCTGTCATTAATTTCCAGACGAGGGAGGTATTGCAGAGAAGCATGGTATTCCATTCCTAAATAAACTATTTAATGAATCAGGCACAAAAGTATGCAAACCAACTGGCAGTAAGCTATTGGAAAATTCAGAAAAATAATGATTGTCACTCACTATAAGCATCCCATACCATGCACAGTCAACAAACCACCCACACTATCCTCTCTTCTTAGACAGTTTCATCCCTAATTTACACCCAGAGTCATGACATTTTTTTATGAATACATACAAGTGACAAATATAGCCTCATGTATATTCACAAGGTTTTCCTTTTAGATACATTTTTGTTAATGTAATAAAAAAATACTGAAGAAAGTCAAACAACAACATGTCTATCATCTGCTGCTCCCTGAACTCCTTGCTACAAATGTTGTAAGTTAAACAAAGTTGTTAATGATGTTCCGACAGATTTATTAAGAACCACAGCACAAGTTTTATGGCTTGCACTAAAAAGGTCCTGTTTACACAATGTGCCCATTTGTGATTAATAGACACATTAACTGCAATGAGGAAAGACCTCATTATTGGCTAATTTTAATATATATGAATCTCAGTTAACTACCAGGGGGAATGGATCAGCACTTCCCTTGGTAGTTAATTGTGACAGCCACATTGTGTAAGTGCAGGCATCCCTTCCCCCTTCAGTCACTTCCCTCGTACACTCACAAGTGCACAATAAAACACACACACACACACACACACACACACACACACACACACACACACACACACACACACACACACACACACACACACACACACACCACATAACTCATACCTATGTTAGAATATCCACAATGTCTCCTTTTCACCTGCTCAGGTACTTCAGGCATGGTTATAGTCAGTCATGAACGCCAGACATTTGAGAGTCACATTTCACATCTTTCATTAAATGCATGCCTGGGTAAAAGATTACGAGTCTGGGAGGTATGTCTAATGTTTCCTGTTCTTCCCTTCATACGCGACGACCTGCTGCAGGAACTGCATAATGTCTGTCATCCAAATATATATAACAAACATCTGCTATACTAATTTATTAGTTAATACACTGTGCTTATGTGAGAGTTTCTTGTATTAAGGGTGCATGGTTCAAATCCCTTTTCTCCATATGCATTTACTGATTTATTTTTTCATAAATTTTTTTCAAAACAAATCCCTGGTATCTGGTGTTCCACTCACCCCCAGTCCTTATTCTGTTTAAGTACTGCTTCTGTTGTTTAGTGGCTCCCCCATCCCCATACTGTTAAAGTACAGTTAAGACATGGAAACAGATTTTTATTTCTGCTGTCTAGAAACTTTCCCTATACTCCATACCCATATTGTTTTCAGTGCTGTTAAGGCATGTGAGTATTATCCCTGCTGCCTAGTGATTCCCCCAATCCCTGCACTGTTTAAAGTGCTGATATGGCACAAGAGTTTTATTCCCGATAGGTAGTGGTTCCCCCACCCAGTATTTCATTCTTTACTCTTTAGTCTAGGGGTGTATGGAAGTATGACACATACCCCTACCCAATCATACACACACACACACACACACACACACACACACACACACACACACACACACACACACACACACTCACACATGCACATGAAATAGCCCTTTCCATGCTCAGTTGCATTCAGCCAGACATTCAACCATTGATCAATACACACATATGCACACCTAACGCAACCTCTCTACTCCCTACTGCTATCTCCCAGGCAGACATGCACTCACACATGCATTTCCATGCACACACACACACACACACACACACACACACACACACACACACACACACACACACACACACACACACACACACACACACACACACACACACACACACACACACACACACACACACACACACACACACACACACACACACATATGTCCTAACCATATCTTACCACTAATCTTCCCAGTACTTAGCTCGACCATGATGGATGAGCACAGCCATTGCCATGCTGTGGAAGGAGCAGGCATACTATTCTATATGGTCAAGTGATATTATGATTTTCTCAGCACAAGGATGTCTTCCCAGAGGTAGCCATGGGGGAGAGAGCACATGGCCAACTAACATATGCTTCTCCCACAAACTGCCTCATTACCATGCAGCATAGCTGCAGAGACAAACCAATGCAGTGCCACATGTCTTCATGAAAAATCACCATATTCTCAAAAAAGCTGATATCAAAGCCCAGATACTTTTTCCAGCCAGAATAAAAATCACTCTTCCTGATGGCCAGAACATCTTTAATAATATTGAAGAAGCAACAGACTTTGTCAAAAGGCACAACTTACTAGACAAATTAGAAGATATGGATCTCTCCCTACCAAGCCTAAAGAGACAAGCTAATAATGGCAAGACAACAATAAATGACAAAATCACTAAAAACTCAAAGGGAAATAAGACATAAAATCTCCAACTTCCAGTGGTCATAACCCCTTAAAAACAAGATCAACACAACAAACTATAAGGTAAAGTCTTATGATTTGCATGTGTAAATATATATGCCTGCTTTTTCTTTCCTCCCCCCTCCAGTTGATCCTGCTACTAAGTAACCTTACTTGTCTTCTTTGTCCTTTTACCTGTAGTTTTGTTAGGTTCTCATCCCTTACATACCTAATAGTATGTTATAATAAACATGTGTGGCTATATAGATGCACTGAACTTGTTGGATGTGAAGGACTGTGAACTATAGTTTATTTTAATTAACAAGGTGTCTGGTATAAATAACAAACTGTATATAAACACCCTTCACAAATGTAAACTATGTTACAGATGTAAAACTCTAAACTGGTAAAGATAGAACTGCTGTAAGTTTCGTGGTGGGAGGGAGACTTAGGGCTTAAGCGCATACTGTTGGAGAGACTTTCGTAAGTGTTTTGACAGCTGCAATGAAACATATGCTTTCGTTTTCTTTTCTTTAAAATAAAATATGATACTGGTCATCTGGGGTGGGAAGGGTCCTTCTTGAGATATGTTGTAGATGGTTTATACTGTTGATAATAGTTTTCTTTAAAAAAAAAAAAAAACTGTATTGACCTGCTTGTTCTTCTTTTTTTTTTTTTTTTTACACGCATTGACTCCTACTTTAACAACTCATGAGTGTGTCAAAGCAAGAATTGCTTTAGGAAACTTTCTTCACATACCTCAAGAATACAGTTGACACTAGGATTAGGAAAAGCTTCATAAGAACCAGGGCTCAAGCATTTCAAAACTTGTCAGCTCTTCAGGTTAATGCACGACTGTGGGAACTTGTATCTACAATGTATTTGACCTTTGAACCTGAGTCGCACACCAAGAATCATCTGCGACAAAAGAAAATGATGGAATGCGGCAGTTATACAGTCGCGAAAGACACAGACCACTTTAAAGTATTTAAATTGTGAATTCACAGTAAGAAAGACAAAACGAGGCTTTGCTCTAACAGTTGGCCTACTTGCAGTCTGAAATCTGTAAGTGTATTTATTTAAATTAATATTGTGTTAGATTGTTGCTATGCAGACAATGATTAACAGAAACAAATCTGAAATATGTTTTTAGTCCTTTCCCATAACATGGCGCTATGGTGAAGGTAGAAGCTTAGGCTGAATGTTTCTCTTAAAGATTTAAGATAGATAACTAAGTACAAAGATTGAGGGATATGGGCATTCTAATTCAAGAAAGAAAGTTTGTCAAGAAACATATTTTAAAACAACCCCCCCCCAGCTAACTTTTGTTTCAACCATGTAATTTTGTGCTGTACAGGCATAAAAACAGTTCAAACATTAGAAATCAACAACAAACACTGTATTGGGGGAGAGACAACAAGCTCAAAATACGTAAGCACCCAAAGAGAGTGGGTGAAGGGAAGGAAGAGGAGAGTTTCCTTTCATTGTAAGAATAATTAGAATAAAATTATTGCAGATACATATAGTGAAGCCATAGGTTAAGAGTTAAACACTTGACATAAGTGCACACAGATCTAACTCCCCAGTTGCAATGCTTATATTACTGCTGCACCACACTAAAAATTAGTTAGGTAATAGGAAGTGATGAAATGGGTTTACCTTTAAAACCTCGAATCACACTTGTGCGAGTGGTCATATCCTCACATCGTAAAAACGAAACTGGAAAAAGCGACAATTGCTAATGTTCGAAATGCAGCAAATCGAACAGCCGATTCGCTGTTTTTCGAACATGAATGTCGACAACAAAAGTATATGCCGTGTAATGCAGGGGGGCAAGCCCCCCTGCACCCCCCCTTCTTTATTATTCTAACTCCGAGATCGCACTACAGTGGGGAATGGAACCATTTCCAACTCCCCACTATAGTGTGCTCTGCCCCTAAATTTTAAATGCGCAATGAGCGACTCTCACTGTGCATTCGCTCATTGCACATTCGAACCGTCTTCCGTTCGAAGTTTTCAGAACTTGAAAACTGTCTTTCGAACATTTGACGGTCGCCCGTGTGCAATACGTACATGTAAAGGTAAACCGATGAAATGCATACTGTTTCATTCTTTAATTTTAAAAGAGGGAAGAAAAGAGAAAAAAGAAAGGAAGGAAAAAGTAAAACACCACTGACAATGTAATAATTCAATAACATTAAATGTTTATTGAGCACGCCATGATATATGGTAGACTAGTACACTATGGTTTATAGAAAAGTTAAAATATGAAATA
Source organism: Protopterus annectens (assembly GCF_019279795.1). Lineage (NCBI taxonomy): Eukaryota > Metazoa > Chordata > Ceratodontiformes > Protopteridae > Protopterus > Protopterus annectens. The sequence goes on from NC_056737.1 coordinate 1,455,817,220, forward strand.
TAGCTAACAAGCTAGTAACTATCGGAGACACATACCCAAGATCACAAACAGTAATAGTAAGTAATGCATTAAATCTAAAAATGAATGTAAACAAGCTTCTGATATACATTATATATACATAAATTAACTAATTGAAGAAATACACACCTATACTAAATTCCTTCACATAGCATATACGTTTAGCATCTCAGTGAATAATCAAAAAAAAAAAAAGTAAATGCAAAGTTCTTCAAAATATAAAGCATTTATAATAAACCTGAGTAAACAGAGGGATTGAGTGATAAATGAAGGAAAGAGATGACTATCACAAGCTAATAAGATTAAAAATCATACAGCAATATAATAACATAAATTAAATATGATAAGCTTCACATTCCTAACCTTCGGATAAATTATACCAGTTGTACCTCATAAATTAACAGTGAAGGAGGAGGAGTGAGTGGGAGGGAGAGAGGAGATAGAGGAAAGAAGAAGAATAACCTTACACTTAACCACTAATTAAATTCTTCCTATAATATGAAACACTAATGTAAACAGTGAATTTGAATTAGATACATATCCACTACTCATAATTTAAGGCATAATCAAAGAGGTATTATTGTTAATAAAAGTTTCAGTTTTTCATAATGTTGTTTGAGTCAGTTATATATATGTTGTAATTTGAGAATGCAATCATATTATTAAACACTGAAAAATATATAAAATATGAGCATTTATTTCATAAATATATCTTATGTATAACTAGGCCTATATAGTATGTTTTATTAGAAATCTTGAGTCTTTATGATTTTCAACATAAAGCACAATGTTAAAGAAATATTGAATATGCTTATCTGTATACGTAATCAATAGAGGGCAGAAGCATTATTATAAAGGTTGACTTGACGTAGGATTGTTAGAGATGGTGTTAGAGATGGTGGCTTGGATGATGTGTTCATCAAGCCAGGAATCTAATTTTCCATGTTTAGAGTTGTATATAGTTACGAATGTTTTGTTAATTTTATTTGTTTTAAAATACCTGCCCATAACGAAATCTAACAGACATATTTGTATCCTTGAAAATGTTCTCTTATAAATGCATGTCTCTAAATGTTAATGGCCTTAATAATCCTATTAAAAGAGGAAGTATAGTTAAATATCTGAAACTGAACAAAGCAGATCTTTCTACAAGAAACACATATCATTAATAAAGACCTAGATAGAATGTCCTTCAATGGTTATATGGTTCTTGTGGAATCTCGCTACCAAGCCAAAAGAAGCGGTACGATAATATTATGGAAAAAAACATTGCCAATACCCAAATTTATAGATACATACTCAGACAAGAATGGCATGTTATGTTTAGTAGTTTTAGAGATTAATAAAAGGTATGTAACTTTAGTAAATACATACTGGATACCTGGTGTTGGAGTGGAAACAGCGAATAAGCACTTAATAACTACCAAAGCCAAAGGAAATAATACACGCAGGCGACTTTAATTGTCTTCTCACCACAAAAGATACCACTAGAGATGATAAATTTAGGATGTCCTCAGCAGCCAAAAAATTAAATAATTTTATTAACATACTAAGCCTTAAGGATATATATGATATAAAAGAACCACAGTCATTAAAATACACTCATTATTCATATAGATATGGTACACAAACAACAATTGATAAAGTACTAGTTACTAATAACTTAATTTCTAAAGTTCAGGAAGTTCTAATTAGTTCCTGTCCATTATCGGACCACAATGCCATATTATTCAAAATAAATCTCACACCAAAAGACCTAATAACATGGCCAAGACTACCTGCATACATTGTCACACTTAATGGATTTAAAGAATGGCTTCTAAGTGAGATAAAATTCTTTCTTGATATAAATGACAATAATGAGACTTCTAAGACCATTTTATGGGATTCCTTAAAATCCTATCTATATGGTAGAATTAAAAATTGGTATCTAAACAAAAGAAAACAATGGGATAATGAATTAATAAAAATACAATCAACAATTGATGCTATAAGCAAGAATTTAAACACCAAAGATATTAAAACAAACTCTGAATTAAAATCATTAAATGCAAAGTATTCAGAAATTGTAAATCACAACGTGGCAATAAATTTAGAGAAACTTAAAATTCAATCTTACTCAGTAAATCCCCAAAACTTACATAGACTGGCAGTCAAATCAAAACAATTAGCAAATATCAACCACATAAAAGAAATTACAGATAATACAAGAATGAAACCAAAGCAAGTGACAGATCTCAAAGAAATTTTGGAGATTTTCAGAACACACCACGAAAAAGTAAATAGCACTAATACAAACCCTGATAACAATATACTTAAAAGCAATTTTCTGAATGAAAACATTAATAAAAAGTAACAAATGAACAAAATGCCAGTTTGCTCAAACCAGTATCTTTAAAAGAAATCAAAGAAAGTATCCAAAACCTTAAAAATAACAAGGCCCCAGGACTAGATGGGATTATAGGAGAAATCCATAAATTACTGCCAGAAGACTCCTTAAAAATTCTAGTAGCCGCTTTTAAGGAATTCAGAGAAAATAAAAAAAATCTTCCCATCATCGAAATATGCCATGATCTCCCCCATTCTAAAGCAAGATAAACATCCTAAATTAGTAAGATCTTACCGTCCTATCTCACTACTAAATGTAGATTATAAAATTTTTACCTCACTACTTGGAAAAAGACTAAACCAACTTATCCCAATAATAATTGAAGATGACCAAACTGGTTTTATTTTGAACAGGAAAGTTCAGGGCAATGTTATCAGACTTCTATCTTTAATAGATTTTGCTAACAAGAAAAAAAAAGAATTGTCAATTATCAGTCTAGATTTAGAAAAGGCATTTGACTGTTTATCCTGGTCATATCTATTCAAAGTTTTAGAAACATTTAATTTCTCCCCAGATTTCATAGAATTAATAAACAGCCTATATAAGAACTCTGTGTCATATATTAAAATCAGAGCCTTTTTGTCCAAACAAATTCAAATACTGAAAGGAACTAAACAAGGCTGTCCTTTGTCACCTCTGCTATTTGCCTTAGCAGTGGAGACATTAGCAAACTGCATAACACATAATAATAATATAATTAGTTTTGTTGTTCATTCAAACTATACTTCCAAAATACAGTTGTTTGCTGATGACATTATTTTAACTATTGGAAATATAGATTCCACAATAAATTACATCATAAAAGCTCTAGGGCATTTTGAAAAAATCTCAGGCTTAAAAATTAATAGTAATAAAACTGAAACATTGCTATTGAATAAAAAAATGAATGCGGAACTGAGAAAACATAGTAACTTTAACTGGGAAAATAATAATCTTAAGTATCTATGACTATACATAAAACCAAATTGGAAAGAAACCACACAAATAAATTATAAAAACTTAATGCATGCAGTTAAAGAGCACCTAAACAAGTGGAATAAAATGTTCTTTACTTTGGAAGAGAAATTATTATTAATAAAAATGTGCATTCTTCCAAAATTCCTGTTTCTTATTCAAACCCTAATTATCAGTCCTCCTAAAAAAACAATAAAACAACTTAACTCACTTCTAATCAAATTTCTATGGTTTCCACAAAAGCCAAGAATAAGATATGATTGGCATTACAGAGAGTGGGAAAAAGGTGGAATTGCGTAACCAAATCTAGACCTTTATACTGATTCAGTTATATTTCACATTATGAGTAAATGGTTAAGCCACAAATACACATCACACTGGAAAAACTTACATAAAACTATTTTATTGTCTAATACAGATGAAGCAATAAGTGATGACATATTTACAGAAAACAACAAAATATTCTTAGTAGTAAAAGACTTAGTATATAAAGAGAATAAAAATGAGAAACTGCCATATTGTATTAATTATATCCTAAACAATTTTAAAAGAATAATAAACAGAATCCACTTGGCAAGACACTTTCTAATCCTAATGTTTCTGATAGCACACACAAAGAGTTGCCTAGATTCATTTAATATGAAGAAGATATTGGAGATGAAGGGTAATGGTCTAAATTTCTGGCACCAATTCCTAGGCGATGTATATGAAGCAAACAGTCTTATAGCCAGATACAACTTAAATCAAAATAATTGGTTAAACATTCAAACCTACAGAGAGGACTTAATAAATGAATTTAAAAGTAATCAAGTGACCAATATTTCTTTACAACCTAAAATAATTTCTCTTTTATGTGAATTAAACTCAACAAATCATAACATGGAATTTTCTTTATCTAAGTTGTATAAAACACTAAGAACTGATTTAAAATTGCCTGAAGACTCTCTGTGGAGCTATGTGGAAAAAACAAATAAATTTAATTTTACAGAAAATGATAAATCATTAATACTCAAATCAGTTAATCACACAACATCATCCCCTTATTGGAAGATTTTTACATGAAAATATATTCATAGAAGCTATTTCACCCCACAAAAAATAGCTATACTGTCAAATAATACTAATCATAATTGTTGGAGATGTGATGAAAATGTATGTGCAGACTGGATGCATATGTTCCTCGAATGCAGAACTGTCACTCCTTTCTGGCAGGGATTTAGGGATTTTGCAAAGGCACTGTGGTCGGATAAATGTATAATTTCAGATTCGCTGTTACTGTTTAATGATCCGATACCAGCGTATATCCCAAAGACACAAGTGCATCTTCTTTGGTCCCTTTTGGTAATAGCAAGGAAAAATATCACTCTAAACTGGAAAAGCAAAAAAGTACTTTCATTTGCTGAGTTTATATTGTTGGCCAAAACTGTATGTAATAGAGAACTTCTAACTCTTGCTTCAAGAACAACAAGAACAACACAAAATAAATTATCTTGGATGAAGCTTAAAAAGTTACTAGATAAAATGTAAAAATTTTAATCAAAGTAGATTAATGTTATGGGCATTGTACATAGTTTGTTATCTATAGTTATGTTATCTATACTTGTATTACGTATTAATTGTATAAATGATATAGAATATTTTACGTTTTTGTGAAAAAACAATAAAAATAAAGTTATATAAAAAAATCACCATATTAGAGCTGTGTCTGAATACAAAAAGGTTACCTCTTAGTGACCTTTATGAATTCAGCCCTTGTTTTTTACTGCTGATTCCTTTATTTTTCAGTTTAACTGCAGTTGGAATCCAAGCATCTATGCCTTTTTTCAGTTTTAGTTCTTAAGTTTGGAAGTAAGCATTACTAACAAAATCTACAGAAATAGTAAGAAGTATAGTCATACACAATTTCTATGGCTTCAGTGTTACAATGGGATGACCCGATGCCTACAGGTGTGCAAAAAATGTAGTTTGGTGCTTTATGTAAGTTATGCCAAAAAAAAGTGGTTATAGATGTGGGTGAAACATTCCACATAGAACGAAGTTAGTAACAGTGGTTGAAGCTTTTTTAAAAAAAAAAATGTCTTTGAGTTAGTAGTCTTCATCAGGGGTTGCCTGAGCAATGCAGCATCTTCAGAAATTTGTGGGGCAGAAACAAATGACTAGAATATCATACTAGCAGTATATGGGAGTTCAAGTGAAGACTATATCTATGTGCAAAGCTTGGAAATAATCAGTAAAATATAAAGGTGAACAGAAAACAAAGTAAATGTTATTTACTGATCTGGATGCAGGAATTCCACTGAATTCCACAAAAGGATTACTTATACATGTTCAATTCTAATTAGTATAAGGACAAACAAATGACCAAAGGAACCATTTGAATGGCAGAAAAAGAAGATATATAGTTGATGGTGACCCAGTGATGCCCCCTACTAAGTGAAACTTCTTCATTTCAGCACCAGAGTACTTCTCAGTGGTTAATAGAGGACATACTTCAAACTGTTAGTGCTAAAATCATTTTGGGAGGACGGTCTTGCAGCAATATAAAGCTCAGCTTTAGAAAAGGTTGCAATCTAGCCCCAAGGCACTAACAAGCTATTTTATTAATTATTAATTATCTATGTCTAATGAACATTAACACTGATTAGAGTAACAACAACTCTCCTTCCTTTCCTGTCCCACTCAGTTGCCCACAGCCCTATTCTTCCAACTCCATTCTAGTATGAATTTGTTTCTGTTTCTTACATCTCCTTTCCCCTTCTCAGCAATTGATGTACCCCAACACTGTTCCCCCACCACAGTGACATTCTGTCACTGGAGTTTCTTAATCTCCCTATAAGCCACAGTATGGATGACTGAAACTACCAGACACCTTATCAATACCATTACCAAGGAACAGGGATATATTCCCTAGTCATCCATACAATCATACTATCAGTAGACTGTGCTGCTCCTGACCAGCACTTTGCTGAGTGATAAACAAAAAAAGTTGCATCTGGCTTTTCACCAAATACATAGTCTTTGAAAGAAGACTTTGATAACATGACCTTACAGTCTATCAGCTATCAGATTTACACATTACCACAGATCTTGTCATACCAGTGATCATGAATATACTGTTTTACACCAAAACTTCCCCTGTGATATGACAATGATAAAAGTTATCTCCAACCGTAGCCTATAACCCATACATTCTAATTAACATTGCACCATTTGTTGTGCATATTATGATACAAACATGAATACATTACTTGTGTGTATTGTGTTGCAATTCACAATCCATGAGTGCACTGTCTGATGTGCATATTATGCAGGGGAGGCTTGTGCCATCGGACTGCAGGACTGCAGCCCTCCCAGCAAAAATAGACATTCTGCATTATAAAAAAATAAAAATAATGTATTTAAATATATTTTGTTTCTTTCGTTTACTTTGAATCATGCTTGTGAATGTGCTCCTAATCCTAAGCGAGTCTGCAAATTCCCGGAACTCAAACTGTGCATGCTCGTCGAGTTTTGTCTTTTTTTTTTTTTTTTTTTTTAATTTAGCCACGTCTGGAAATCTATATTGCTGTAAAAGCAGTCCAGATTAAAGAAAAGGCATCAGTGTGATGCCCAGAAGTCTATGTGGTTTAATTACACAGTAAATTAGAAGGGTGTTTGGATTGTCACGTCTGCAGGCACGTACGTGACGTGGACGGCTGGATTGCTACTGATTGGTTCTCGTTGTCTTCTCAAAAAAAAGGGTGAGAAACAATCAGTAGCAATAAGCACACTAGCTAGCACAGACAGTACTTGTCTTCTTATGAATACGGAGGATAGTGTTTTTGTAACTTCTAGTATCTTTCAAAACAAATTGAGCTCCTGCGTCAAATGAATGAGCAGCATGCAAAGGTTTATGAACAGCTGGATACAACAGCACAAGAGCTGGAAGCAGCCAATCAGAAGCTGGTTGCAGAGAGCAAAAAGTACAGTTGTGTACACTTACCATAAATGTACATGTTCAAGTGTATTCACTGTTGCAGTCATCACACTTGGGTTATTTGCCTGCAGGTAGCCCTCAGTCAGCCCGGATACCAGAGTCTTGGGATTTCTGCATCAGATATTGTCGCCTCTTCCATGACGTCAGGACTTCAGGGGTATAAAACATGCAGCCAACGCCATTACATTAGTTTTTCTTGCCCCAGATGTCAGGAGCCCCCAAAATAGGAAGCAATTACATGGTGTGGAACACCTCCAGTAAAAAGTAAATACCATTGCCATAAGATATGGCCAAAAAGAGGATAGGTAGAAAGTATAGAAAAGTCAAGGGGGCTGGAGGGAGGGTAACCAGGACTGCAACAGTGAATACACTCGAGCATCTACATTTATGGTAAGTGTACACAACTGTACTATGTTCTTTGTGTTTCACTGTTGCAGTCATCACACTTGGGTTGATTCCCAAAACTGAGGAAGAGTACAAGCAGTCAAGAAGTATTAGGGCTGGCTAGCAGGCCTTGTAAGACTGTTGTGGCAAATCCAGCTCTGGATTTAGAAAAGATAGATAAGTGGTAATGCTAGGTGAAGGTGTGTACAGAACTCAAGTTGTAGCTTCCAGGATGTCCCTGGTAGGGACTCCCCTGAGAAATACTGTAGAGCTTGAGGTAGCCCTAGTGGAATGAGTTCTGATCCCCAGTGGGGTAGGATTTCAATGGTGTTTGTAGCAGAAATGGATACAGTGTGCTATCCATTTGGAAATGGTTTGCTTTGAAATGACCTTGCCCTCTACCCCTATAGCAAAGCTGACCAGCAGCTGGTCAGATTTTCTGAAAGGTTTAGTCCTGTCAAGGTAGAACCTGAGCTGTTTGTGCACGTCCAAGGAGTGCAGGATCCTTTCCCCTTTATTCTGAGGATTACGGAAAAATGTTGGTAAATGGATGGATTGGTTTAAAACCACACTGGATACCACCTTGGGCATAAATGATGGGTTAGTCCTGAGGGAAACCCTGTCAGCATGGAAAATAATGAAGGGTTCCACAGCCAATAGTGCCTGCAACTTATACACTCTTCATGCTGAAGTGATGACTAGATGTAAGGCTGTTTTCCAAGAGAAGAATTTTAACTCTGCTGCAGCAGCAGGCTCAAAAGGAGGAAGCATGAGCTTCTCTAGTACAAAGTTAAGGTCCTAGGCAGGGATAGGTGCTCTCCTCATGGGCCTTAAATTGTTAGCTCCTCTCAGGAACTGTTTGATGAGAGGGTGAGAGAAGAGAGGTGGCTCAGTATTGTAATGAGCTGAGATGGCAGAGGCATGAACCTTAATTGATGAGAAGGATATGCCTCTGTGGAGCAGCTCTGCTAGGTAGTCTAGGATTTGAGGTAAGGTGGGCACAGCTGTGTCCTTTCCTTGAGACTGATCCCAAGAATAATATATTTTCCACTTTTCTGAATAGGATTTCCTAGTACTAGGCCTTCTGGCCTCCAGGATGACGGCCAGCACCTGTTTGCTGAGGGTTGCTGGTGGTGCATTCAGGGTATAAGCCAGGCTACAAGGTTCAGTGTTTGCAGCTGTGGATGCAAAATCTGTCCCTCCTGCTGGGGCAGGGGGTCTGATGTAGGTGCCAGAATGGCACTGCTGTCAGACTGTGTAGGAGTTGGGTACCAGTGATGGTGTGGCCAGTCTGGGGAAATAAGGATTGTCTGTCCTGTTTGATCTTGAGTAGTACTTTTGAGAGAAGGGGCAGAGGGGGAAAGGCATAAATTGAGAGGTTTTCCCATGTAAAGGATAGGGCATCCACTTTCCACGCTTTGCTGTGAGGATTTCTGGTGCAAACTTTGTGCAATTGATGGATTTGGGGGGAGGCAAAGAGGTCCACCTCTGGTGTCCCCCACCTGTGGATTAGAAGTTTGAATGAGTTGGGTTCTAGTTTCCACTTGTGTGGGTCCAGAAGATTTCTGCTTAAGTCATCTGCCAGTGAATTTTATTTGCCTGGCAGGAATTGAGCTTGCAGGTGCACTTGGTTCCTCAAGGCTATGTTCCACAGGGCCATGGCTAACCTGCAGTGTGGGTAGGAATGAGTTCCCCCCTGCTTGTTTATGTACCACATAACTGTGGTGTTGTCTGTCTTTATCAGGAGTTGTCCTGGAAGGATAAGGTATTTGAAGGCTGTCAGAGCATTCTGTACATCTAACATTTCTTTTTGATTGATATGCAGGGGATCCTGGGATCTATTTGTCCTGAATGCATTTACCTGTCATGTGAGCCCCTCATGTATGGTCTGATGCATCCATTGTCAGGATTTGGGCGATGAGGGGTTGAGTGAAAGGAAGTCCCTTGTTGTGGTTGCATGCCTCTGCCCACCAAAGGAACGCTGCCTTTAGCAAGAAAAGATAGGAATCAGTGTTTCCAGGTCCTGAGAATGTTAACACCAGAGACTTTTTAAGTATCACTGAAGTTTCCTCATATGCAGTCTTGCATATGGAATTAGTAGAATGCATGAGACCATGAAACCTAGGGCTTGCAGTATTTTTCTTGCAGATAGCTGGGTTTTGGTGGCCATTAGTTTGAATTAGTTTGTCAAATAAACCTGTTTTTTTGGAGTAAGGAATGCCATCTGGGAAGTTGTGTTCATGCTTGCTCCCAGGAATACAATCTTTTGGCTGAGAACCAGTTGTGATTTCTTTTCATTGATGGTGTACCTCAGAGAAGTTAGGAGTCTCTTTACGAATGCCAGGTGCTGAAGTAGCAATTCTTGACTGTCCGCCTGAATTAGGCAATCATCCAAGTATGGGTAAATTTGAATATTTCTCTGCCTGCGGTATGCAATGGCTTGAGCCAGGCACTTTGTGAATACCCTGGATGTAGTAGATAAGCCAAAGGGAAGTGCAGAGAACTGATAGTACATAGAGCCTGCCCTGAAACGTAGCTATTTCCTGCAAGATTCCCTTATGGGGATGTGCAGATATGCTTCTTTTAAGTCTAGGGTGACTAGCCAGGAGTCCTTGGTTAGCATAGGAAGAAGCTGTTGCAGTATAAGCATTTTGAATTTTGGGACCACCAAGAAGGTGTTGAGAACTGACAGATCCAGGATAGGGCACCAACAGCTCTCTTTTCTGGGCACCAGGAACAGTCTGGAGTAGAAACCCTGCCCCCTTTGCTCTATTGGAATAGGTTGAATAGCTCTGATACTGAGAAGAGAAAGTACATGCTATTGAGCCTCTGCCCACTGGTTTGGAGGACGGTCTGGCAACCTGCTTGGGGTTGGCAGTGAGTGGAAGTAAGATCTGTATCCCTGGGATACAATATTTAGGACCCATCGGTCCTTGGTAATGGACATCCAGTTTTTTGCATGCAGAGCGAGTTTTTCTCCTGGGGGTGCAATTACTTGGGCATGGCTGGGAAGGATGACAGACAAGTCATTATGAACTTTTCCCATAAGAGAGTGGCTTACCATTCCCTGTTTTTGAGGTGAGAGCACTCCATTGTTTAGATCTTTGCATACCCTGAGACTGTAGTCTTGGTGGTCTGTTGCCCCTGGGTTTGGACTGAGAAGGCCTGGGAAGGACTAGAAAGGACCAGTTTTTGGAAGGCCAATGCCTACTGAATCTAGGTGGCTGCACCTGTAAGAAATATTTAACAGTTTGCATAGATTAAGCGTTTTCCTCCATCTTTTTAAGAACTTCTACTTTTGTGCCAAACAAACGTTCCTGGTTTAATGGATCATCTAGTAATTTTGCTTTGACATGGTCTGGCAAGATTTGTTCTTTCAGCCAAGCATGCCTTCTCAGTACAGACCCAGTGACTGCAGCCCTGCAAGATGCTTTTAAGGCATCAAAACCACACTGCAAAGCATGTTTACTAACTTGGTTTGCAGAATGCAGTAACTCTTGTAAATCTTTATTTTCTGTACAATCTGGACACAACAACATTTTTTGTTTAATTAGTTCATAATATGCTTCTGGTATTTAACATGTGAAACTGGCAATTCAAAGCCCTGATGGCAAGAGTTGCAGAGGTATATACCTTCTTACCCCATCTGTCTAAAACTCTAGAATCCCTGTCCAAAGGGGTAGGGTTTTTGGCTGCAGTAGCCTTAATGCCTTTAGGTCCCTGGGAAATGATCTCTGGATCCACAGTGGGATTCTTAAAGAGAAATTTGTGAGAGACGGGTACTCTGTAGTACCTGTCAGGCTTTCTAGGAGCTGGTGGTAAAGTATCAGGAGTAAGACTGGATTCCACGAAGACATCGTCTACAATATCCAGGACAGGGGGTATAGCTAGAGGTCTATGCTGAGGCAAGTCTAAAAATTCTCCAAGTCCCTTTTTGGACTGAGTGTAGTCCTGGCAATCCCAGCAGAAATGCTCTCTTAAGGTATGCAAGGTTTCACCAAAAGAAAAGTCCTCTGGAGGGGAGGCAGAGGGAATGGAATCCTCTGCATCTGAATCCTCATAGGTAGATAAGGGTATGTCCTGGTAATCAGAAGGATCAGAGTCATCGGACTCATGGTTTGTAGAATCAGAAGGAAAATCAATTCTTTGTCTTTTAGAGGGGGAAGGCTGGCTTCCCCAAATTAAAGTTATAAGATCTTCAGCCATTCTAAGCATTTGTTTCTGTGGCATGGGAGCTTGGGCATGCACTTTGGTCATCGGTTTTCTAGGTGTAGTGTGAAATCTGGGCCTGAGAAACTCAGTAGTTTTAATCAAAAACGAAGTTGTCGGTTTAATACAAACATCGGAAGGTCAGAATACACCCTCGGAAGCCGGTGCCTGCACAGCGCCTCCAGATCCATCCAAGGTAGAGACAGCCACAGGTTCCATAGTTGAAGAAGCATCACGTGGCATACTGGACTCTGAATGGGTATCAGCAGAGGCCTGTGAATCTGTAGAAGTGTGTATCAGAGGCTGCGAAGGCACCTCACTGAGTACCGGTGGACTGGTGACTAGCTTAATGGAAACATCGTCGGCAGATTTGGACCTGTGCAGTCTGTCTCTGTCTTTATCCTTACGTTTTTTCAGAAGATCAGTAGTCAGATGGCTTATCAAAGCCATTTTGGAATACGGAGAACGAGAACGAAAGAATTTAGCGACAAAGATATCCCGACGATGAATAGTTCAGGTGTTAAACAAGGCACAAAACCGACAGTGAGGAACGTCGTGGTCTGGGCCTAAACAGATGGCGCAGTAAGAATGAAAATCTCTGTGAGGTATTTGCTTTCCACAGGCAAGACAGTTGTTAACTTTTTCTGACATTGGTTAGAGCAAGCAAAAAGGATCCCCAACGGGGTACTTAGCTTTAGAAGATTTCAGGTTTGAACCTTGAAAAAGGAAAATTTCAGGTAGCGGCCGACCAGCAGTTGTGAACTGCTTCTGCTTAGGGCTCCCACGTGGCAAGAAAAGCTGATGTAATGGCGTTGACTGCATGTTTTATACCCCTGACGTCATGAAAGAGGTGACAGCATCCGACGCAGAAATCCCAAGACTCTGATATTTGGGCTGACTGAGGGCTACCTGCAGGCAGATAACCCAAGTGTGATGACTGCAACAGTGAACCATGAAGAACATCATCACAACAAAAGCTGGCAAGGTAATGAGTGAGTGAATTATGTGGCGTTTGTGTGTTGGTGCATTAATATAAGACCACAGTTCTAAATCACACAGCTGATAACATTTGTACCACACAATATGCAGCATAGTAAAGGTTAATGTGGGTTACCAGAAAAAAGAAGGGTACGTAGTAACTTAATGCTTGGTTACTTTAGGAGTCTGCATTAGAACAGTCATCATGTTATTTCTGTATATAAAACAGACTCTGGAGAAAGTAACAAACAAGATGGAATAATATATCTTTGAGAGATGCTGCCAGCTCCGTGAAGTTAACAAACATACACAGCACACCTATATATGTAGATTGCATCTGTGTGTTTGTGACTGCCTCCACTTATTATTGTGATGGGGACCCCATCCTCATGTGACCAGCTTTGCCATTGTAGCTTATGTCAGTGTTCATGCCCACCTCCAGTTATTTTTCTGGTGGGGACCCCATCCTCATGTGACCAGCTTTGCCATTAGTTGTAGTAAAGATGGATTAACTTGTTTTTTATTCTAGTTCAGACCCACCTTATCCATGGTGCTGGCACCAGGGAATTATCTTTGACAGCATTGCTATGGCTTCCCAGTATAGGATGCCAGTTCTCAGTCCATTTTAGGGTTCATTGGGATGCTGGAATCTCATAAAATAATACCAGGGTGTGCTCAGCAATGTGCTCTCCTGCACTTTCTTTTATTAGTTTGTATTTGTTTAAGTGAATTGGTCAACTGATCCTTTGTCAGCCATACTCTGAACAATACAATGGCTGTATAAAAGAAAAACATACACAATAGGTTGGAGAGTTGTGTGAGCACACCTCTCTACATATATTTTACACACAAATAAGTGTTTGTGTGTGAGGTGTATTGTAGGAACACTCCCTTTGGTTGAATGCTTGGAATATCAAACGTATGTAATGCCAGCAGAAGTGATTGACAAGTCGTGATCACAGTGTGTGGGGATAAATTAGTGGGAATTTGCCCTTTCCCCATTCTGCAGGCTCACAGTTGAGAGAGGTGTGTGTGTGTGTGTGTGTGTGTGTGTGTGTGTGTGTGTGTGTGTGTGTGTGTGTGTGTGTGTGTGTGTGTGTGTGTGTGTGTGTGTGTGTGTGTTAGTTATGACTATGTAGGGGTGTAGGGTACTGCCTCCCTGCAGGTAAAACGTTGTCTGTTTTTTTCCCCTATGTTCTGTTCAGTCTCTCTTGAATGATCAAATGTGCTTTATTATTGTGATTCAACAAAAGGTAGGATCTGTGTATGTGGGGTGATGTATAATGTTATGAAACCTTTACTTGAATTTCCTTCCTACATAAGGAGGAAGGCTTTGCAGGAGAGATTTTTTTGAAGGCTTTAATTTGCAAAGGAAATGAGAGGGGAGATGTAAGGTTTAGGAAGGAGCAGTTAAGAGGAGCATAGATACTTGGTTATGTACAGTACTAAGGATAGAAGGAACACTGTCTTAGGTTCTCCAAAGCATGACTTAAGTGACAGCAGGTATTTTGAAGGGGTTGCAGGCAGAACTTTTATGTGGTCAGTTAATCTGTTTCTAAATTGGCAGTAAGTAGAACAGTTGTGATAGGATGCAAGTCCCAGAATTTAGGTGCTGGAATAGAGAAGGTGTGATTAGGCTAGCAACAGACCTGTATAGCTAATCTGTAGCTTGATGGTGGAGAGCTTGTCATTGAAGTGTTTTATGATTTACGGGGAGAGAGAGAGAGAGGTCTGTAGTCTGTTATAGGTAGCCAGTTGATACGTCGGGGTATGACCCAGTGGTGTTAAGAGTTGAGGTCAAATTGGGATGAAATGACAGATCATGTACTTAAAGGTGTATATGAATATTGAAAGGCCATATTCCAGTTGGAGTTGCAGTATATTTTTACCAAAAGCTGTTCTGGGAGTGAAAAGTGGTACGTTTTCAACAGCCAAATGGAGTAGAATTGACTTTATTTAATGCTGCTTTCTTGAGGGGGAACGGTGATTTTGTAGATCCAGCATATTACCAAGGTACTTGAAGGAAGGTGTCTGTTGTGTTATGGTTGATAAAGGAGGAAATTTTGAGCCTTTGTAGTGTACCAAAAAAAATCATTTTAATCTTTGTAGCATTCAAGATGAGTTGTTCTGCTAATAGCAGTAGATGGAAGCTGTTACTTTATTTGTAGCTGTATATAATCGTTTTGTGGTTAAGGCCTGAATAATGTGCATAAAGAATACGGTTTGAGATCTCAAGAGCATAAGGTTTGGAGTTAAGAAGGCTGTTAAACAAGATGGGGTTAACTAGGACCCTAGGCCCCTTGGGTAAAGTTTTGTGGGGTGGCTCGCTCCTTTATATTATACACAATGAAGGTTCTGTTGGAGCATTAGTGTGTGAAACAGTTTGTGGTGGTGGTGGTGGTGAAGCAGAAGCTGGTGCATGCGGGGGAGTTGAGGATGGTATGATTTACTGAGCTGAGTGTTTTTGTGAAGTCTGAAAAAAGGATACCAGTGATGCATTGGGTATCTGTGTGACTGTCACATTTTTCCAACAAATGAAGGAAGTTGAAATGGGTAAGAGGAAGAATAGGTGGTACATGTGAAGGGATAACATTTCAAATATTTTAAGAAACCATGGAATGGTCAGATCTTGGGAGGTGTATGATTAGGCCTAGATTACAAAAGCCTTCTTGTTTCTGAGGTAAAATGTTGGGATGTAAAGCCCTAAGTGGAGTTATTCTGATAGAGTTAAAGAAAAAGGGTTTGGAATGTTGGAGAATGCTTGACAAATTGTGATGGTATATAAAGGACTGTTTTAGAGCAACTAGCTCTGTGGTTAACTTTACAACATTATATATTGTTTGGGAAGGTAGAGGCTTGTCTGTCACAGAGGTATATTGCTTTGAGCCACATTATAGCTTTCTTTGCTTGATCATATGAGGCTATGTCCATCATCCATAGAATAGTACTTCACCTTACTCTGCCCCTTTCAATCCCTTTGCATTTAAAGACTGCACTTGAGGCAGCTATTTGGTAGTGTTCATGCATGCTTGTGTGATTTGTCTTGTAAAACTGGCAAGTGCATGCTGCTTTACCTTGTTTTCTAGCTTTGTTATGCTGTTGGTGATGGGATACATGGTATAGAAGTGCATATTTCCATGATCTATGGCTCTGTCTCCCTTTGACATGTACACTTCTAATATTTCTGTGTATTTTACCCCACTGAAGAAAAGACTTGTGTGACTTGTCTTCCCTGTCTTGTGATTAGTGATAACCAAAGTTATGTAAGCGTTTGTAGTAAAAGCAAACCTATCTTGTCAGGAGTGTGCAAAAAGTGAAGTTTCCTAAGTTTTTTTTCCCCCAGAATTAAATGCTTGTGTGCTATCAAAAAGCCAGAGCATATTCATTTGTCTAGTATCTGCCATAAAAGTGTTTATTTTTCAAAACTGGAAAATCTAGCTGGTCTAGAGTAAAGATAAATTGGATAACATAAGAGAGTAATTCAGTGTGTAGTTTTGAAGTCTGAGGTTTGTTTCAGATGAACTGGTGCCAATTAGGTCTCCATCTGCAGCTATGACCATCTGGGATAACAATGGATTTTGGTCACATGAGGGTTAGTTCTAATGGTGAACGTGAGCATGTTTGTTTTAAAAGGTAGATTTTCCATGGGGTGGGGGGGGGGGGCTGAGGCAGAGGCTTCTGCATAATTCAGTCTAGTGGAAAATGGATGGGGCAGTGTACAGTCATGCTTCGGGGAAGGAGTGGTAGTATTTGATATTGACACGGTAATTAGTTTTATGCTAGGATGTATTTATATGAATGTGTTTACAGATACTATAGTATTTCAAAGGGTGCTGGGGAGGCATTCTCCACAATTATTAGTCCTGGAGGTCCTTGTGAGATGCATCAGAACTGATGGTGATTGTATAGTGGAGGGCTGCAAAGATTGTAAAGGAGATGTGGATGGTGGTTGAAATTTTGTAGAACAGCTCCAAGGTTTAGAGCACTGGAAGTTAACCCACATGAGAGAGGGAAAATTAAGATTGTATTATGAATAACTAGGTGCCATAGTAGAGTCCCCAAATGATGTGGACATCCTACAGAAGTGCCTGACTGAGACAGGTGCCTGGTGTCAGAGCCATGGCCTCAAGCTCAATGCCAAAAAGTGCATTGTCATCCCCTTTGGTAAAACTCTGTACCCATGAACTACCACATAAACGGCAGTCTACTTAATGCCGAATGTCGGGACCCAGGTGGGCAGTAGTCTCTCCTTTGATAATTGCATTGCCACAGTAGTCAGGAAATCCTTCTATGTGGCACACCTCATCACAAAAGGGTTCTCATCCAGGAAAAAATAAGTCATTGTTCCCCTCTACGCAGCACTCATTAGACCCATAATTTATATTTATGGACATCAGGTCATCTGGATACCTGCCAGTTTTTATCCTTTTGTGCCACTGAGCTGGACATATTGGGAGGTTTAATTGCAATTTAAACAATGGTTATGGAAATGTATGTATTTCTCCCTCCATCAGGGTTGGTATATGTTTGTATTTTTATTTTGGAAGGTTCAGTTGGTGTGGCTCAAAGGTTGTTCACATCCCCTAGAATGCTAACATTAATGGTAAACCAGTGCATAATATATTTCAAGTTAGTGTTAGCAAATTCTTATGGTATGCATGTATGTGAAATATTGTCATTTCCTACTTGCAGTTTGATCACTATTTCTTCCATTCTTTTCTTTTCTTGCAGAAGGTTGTTTAATAATTAATACAGAGAACGAAGTGTGAAAGTCAGTTATTTCAAGAAAAAAAATGCAACATCTGCAGACCGTATTCTTTTGGCTATTCCTGCAGGAGATGGATAACTGAGGGAGAAATAATTGCTTATACTAGCATAGAGAATGGGTGACCTAAACATCACCACACTCAGCTTAAAAAGAATGAAACAGAATTGCCATTCAATATACTTGCATGGCTGAATTTTAGATACTGTGGGCCAAAGACCAATATCTGGTACATCAACACAAAGTTCACATTTGCTCTTTCCAGTGATATTTTTCTGCTTACACTAGTGGAAAAAGAGCAATATAGTTTAAATTCTGTTTTGTGAAACTGTGTACAAATGATGTTCAAAGTAAATGTTATTTTGAAATGCTAACATTTGCGGTTGGTAACACATAGCTGTCTTCAGTAACATACCCTCTTCTCTGCCCTCTACCTTTGGTATGTCTGGTCTGAAATGTGTTTTCCTCTCTCCTGTTTCTGCTTTCTTCTTCCCTCAGCTGAGTGCTGCAGTATGGCGAACTAGATAACGTGGCATGCATGGTGCATGATGGGAAGGGGAAGTTGCCTGGTAATCTTGGAAGTTATGATAGCCCCACCACTTTTGGTTGTCCACAACACTTCCTATTGGCCCCACCCATTCAGCTGTCTCCTGCAGCCCCCTTTGATTTGAAGTCACCAGCCGCCATTGATATTATGTAATAATGTTTGACTATACTACCTGTTGTACAAATTATTATACAATGTAAGGTGCAACACCCACTGCACATATTATGATAGAGTGCATGAGTCTACCACCTGCTGTGCTTAATATGATAAAATACATGACTGCAGCACCTACTGTGAATATCATTATGCAATGCATGACTGCACCACCTATGCATATTAGGGCTCAGTGCATATCTGCACCACCTACTGTGCTTATTATGACTCAATGCATGAGTACACTACCTGCTGTGTGTTATAATACAATGCATGAGTGTACCACCTAATGTGTATATTGTGTAAACACCAACCTACACTTCATGGGGCCTGAGGAGGGAGAGAGGAAGCGGCAGAGGCAGACTTTAAACAGTGAGCCATCTGATGCAAATGAGGCTATGAGGAGCAGTACCAGGAGATGAATTTGCCCTCTATCCAAAGAACAGCAACCAACAACACCCTTCCCCCTCTGACTGGTTTAACTTCTTTTTCCAGTACTGTCTTTAACTTAACTCATAGACAGTTTACAGCCGATCCTGTACATTTGCTGAATAGGGGATTCACTTTTATCCAAGTGCAAAGGGCACACCTGACTGACTTACTACTTGATCTTAAGTTATTCCTATGTAAGCTCAACCTCAAAATATCTTTGGAGAAAGACTCTGATGACCTTTCAACCAGTAGCCAGGTTTCTTCTGTTTCTTTGCCTCCTAAAAAGAAAAGCTTTTTTAATCCGTTTTTACATAATACTGTGCAGACTTTCTTAAGAGTATGTGACCAGGACATTAGATTGATATCTCACTCTAACAACAATACTTCTGAATGGTTCAACCTCACCCCAACAGAGATGCAGGCTTTAAAACAACTAACAGATGGCAGACAGTTGTGCATAATGAGAGAGGATAAAGGCTCTGGGATAGCCCTTATGGAGCAGCGGACTTATGTTGCTAAAATGGAAAATAATTTACTTAATAATGAATTTTACACAGTAGTGGATCTAACCTTGATTTATAAACACTTCTGTATTATTGGCAGACTACTTTCCAGCCTTGAACATATTCAGTGCATTTCTTTTGGTGAACATTTTTTCATGCATGTTCCTTACCCAGACCTAGGCAAACTATTTGGAATCCCGCAGATCCATAAAGATCAACATGAGCCTCCATTTTGTCACATCATCTCCAACAAGAGAACAAAAACAGAATAAAATATCAGAATTTTTGGACTACATTCTTAACCCAGTTGTCTAATCCACCCCATTCTATATTAAGGACTCGTGGGATTTTCTTAATGTGCTTTATTCATCTAATCTGAACACTACTAATTGTCTTCTGGTTGCACTGGACATTGTTTCACTGTATACAAATATCTCACATCAGAAAGGTCTTATTTTCATTCAGGTGTATTTAAGGAAATTCAAAGACATGAGTCTAGAGTGTTTCTCCCTGGACCTCCGCTGAAAATTGGCTTTGTTCCAAGTTGGACATTCCCGGTAAACAAATGTTAAATAAATAAATAAATACATAAATATGCAAGGTTTTCAGTGATTATAACAGAAACAATTATTGATCTAATGTCTGCTGTGTTGCTTAACAATTTCTTTTACTTCAATGGCAAAGTGTATCACCAAATTAAAGGGGTGGCTATGGCCTCTAAGATGGTCCCATCTTTTACAAACCTTGTTCTCAGCACCTGGGAAAGGGAGACACTTATCCATATTCTGGTTTTGTTAACACTTGTCTGTATCTCAGTTTTATAGACAACATATTTTTTGCTTGTTTGGGAACCAGACAGGAATTGTTACTTTTTGTGTAATCTCTAAATAGCAGCTTTGGTTTCTTGCAGTTTGTCATTTCAGGCCATGGCCCTTCTGTAACATTTCTGGATTTATTCATTTCTGTTGATGCTTCCACTGGCAGGTTGACCTCCAATATTTTCAGGAAAGAAACTTACAGGAATAACTTCCTGGATTTCAAAAGCCAGCACATGTATTTTATGAAGTTTGATGTCATGTGTGGCCAGTTTATCTGACTGTCTAGTATCATAAGTGATGACAATACCTCTCTAGCAGAATCTCTTCTGCTTAAATAGACATTTTTGAACAGATATTACCCCCCCCCCCCCCACACACACACACACACACACACACACACACACACACACACACACACATGCACACTAATCTGTAACATTGCATCAGTGATTATAAAAGCAAGAAACTCTAAATTTAAACCTATTCTTAATTCTGGCTTTAAACATACCACTAACCAATAATCACAGTCAGATAAGTGTCTTAGTTTCCCTTGCAGATTAGCAGGGACATGTCAGTGATCAGAAACATCATTACTCAAAACTGGAATATCATTTCTTCCACTACAGGCTTGCCTCAAATATTGGGTGACAGCCCGTCTTTCTTGCACGAAATGAAAAAAACTTTTAAGATTTCCTTTTGAAAAACATGACCAACGATTTCTAATATATGACTTATTTTGTACAGATAAACCAGCAGGGATGGACTCATTTGGGGCTTGTGTTTGCTGTAAATACATTCATATTTGTCTTAACAACAAATTTAAGGATTGCAATGTTTCAGTATACTTTCAAAGATATTATAATTGTCACAGCAAAAATGTTTATGTGGCTATTTGTGACTCATGTGACTATTATTATATTGCGAAGACATCTTGTAGATTGCCAGATCATATAAAGGAACATTATGGAGCAGTGCATGCTAAAGACACCACAAATGTACTGGGTAAACACAGCATTTGGTGCAGTAAATTTGCATGTTTTAAGTTTATAGTTTTGGAGCAGGTCAACTTGTTTTTTGGGGGACTCAAACTCTGCATTGGAATTTAAAGAACTAAAATGGTAACTGCTATTGGACGCTGAAATGGCACCAGGCATCAATGAGAACTTGAGTATAAAGTGTGCCCTGCGTTGGCTCAAATGATTTATGTTTTCCACATCTTCCCTACTGGTATTGGCTCTTGTGTATATTTTCATATGTATTATTGGTCTCTTGAGTAAAGTCTGTGTTTTAATAGGGTGTCTGCAATTTTAGTTGTATTGCTTATTTTATGACTGCGACTTCAGATATTTTATACACTAGTTGTTATTTTCACTCATTTCTGAAGAAGTTCTTTCCACTGTAATAGAGCAAAAGCACTCAAAAGTATACCAGATTTATCTGTGTATGTTTCTTTTGAAATTTATGTTTTATTTTTTGGAAGTTTTATTATTTATAAGTGTTTTTCTTACTTTTATTTCACGGTTTCAGTTGCACATGTTATGACACAATGCATGAATTAATCACCTACTGTGCATTTAATGACATAATATAAGAGATACAGAATGAGAGAGTTCATAAATCTCACATCTCTACAGCATAAGGTGATAAGTAGTGTGTCTTAATAACTAACCTCTGAGTTTCATTTCCATTAGCAAGGGAAGGCGGCACCTCCCCAAAGAAAATTCCACCCCCAATAAACCATGCCACATGGCACTCATTCTGACCTTAAATCCAATAGAATGCAGTTGCACTGCAGCACCACATGGTTTTTTAATGTCTAGTCCCAGGCATCTTTTCAGTCCTGAAGATATGTATTCACAGCAAGTTATATGATCAAGCAAATGCTGTGGTTGCTGGGGGGGATCATAGCCAAAGGGGACCATGTTACAAGGCATATTAACTTAATTTTCATATTTTTTGAAGTGTATAGATACAGCAAAGCTTTGTGCATTAGTCTTGTGTAGGCAAGATTCAGAGGGATAACAGTGACTCTAATGGATTTTTTTCCATTTGTTAACACAGTAAGCACACACTGGTCCAGGAAAACTTTTCAAACACTACTCAGGCCTCAGATATCAATAAAAAAGCAAGCATCAAGAAAACACTAACACTAAATAAAGTAATTATACAATTAATAAATTATCAGTCTTATTTCCAATGTAGTGGGGCAGACTATACATGGTAATTATACACATGACTACATTTAGAATTATTTTTCTTCATTCACAATTGTTACCACATTAAAAATGTGCTATGGTATACTATGGCACTATATACAAACACACACACACACACACACACACACACACACACACACACACACACACACACACACACACACACACACACACACACACACACACAGTTTACTTTTAGCATTAAGTAATGAATTACTGTATGGAAGGCATAGTTAGCAAAAGTGAGCTAGCTGTAACACGTTTAGTCAGGATTACCCAGGATTATGGAAACGTCATATTTGTTTGATTTTATCAAGTACATTTTAGCTGTTTCTCAAAGTTTCCTTAAGTAGTTATTCAAGCTGTGGTGGTACAGCGGTAGCGTTGTTGCCTCACAGCAAGAGGTTCTCCTGTTCAATTCTCAGCTGGAGTGCCTTCTATGTGAAGTCTGCATGTCCTCCCTGCAGTCGAGTGGCCTCTGAAAGACATGCATGAATGGGTGTGCCTTTGCTGAAGGTTGGGTGTTGGGCTGGCAATTCGGCACCATAAAAATCTACAGCCAATCATTAGCAGACCGGAGTTCTGATGTGGTGACCCCTATCTGGGAAAAGCTGAAAAGACAAACATCCAAAATGTTTTCTATGAAGTAGACACTGTTTTTGGGAAGGATTTTTCAGCAGCAGCCTGTGAAAATCCATGTCTATGAAGAGTAGAGAAACTAGAGTTTCCAAGAGAATAAGGAAATGCCTTTAGAGTAGCTGTCTATTTAATGACTGACAGCTTAGATGAATACGTTTTAAAGTTAAGAGTATTTTGAAGAAAATTTCTTATGGCTGAAACTGGTAACATGTTAGATGTATTCATGGTTGTGAAGAAAGTCGTGTTCAGTAACTGGGCTTAGATGTACATGCATTTGAATATTTACTCTCCATTTTCTAAAACAGGTTAGTGTTCTGTGAAAGCAGCAAAGAGATAACTGGTAGAACATTCTCTATCTTGGTTGTAGTGCATTTATAGCAAGGGCTTGTCTAGCTTCCTTACAGAATAGACAATAAATTCTATAAAGTATTTTTAGTTTAGTTAATAATTCCTGAACTGTGATTCAACATGTGGTGAATATTACAGTCTGATCTAAGTTCAAACCTAGGTATTTTTATGTAAGGTTGCATGGGTTAAATGTTGACCACTGGGATTAGTTAGCTGAATAGGCTGGGTTTTAAAGAGTCTTTGTGGGAGTTCCTAGAAGCATTACTGTAGATTATTTAGGGATTTTAAGAAAGTGTGCTCTTTTGTAGTCATTTACATAAGAGAGCTAAGGCATTTTGCAGCATGAGGTGGATATCATTTAAAGATTTACTTGCTTTGGTGATAACAATCTTGTCCACACTGAGAAGATGGTTAAATATTAATAGGCTCCAGGGGACATCCCTAATAAATAGTGAGAATACTAGTGGTCCTAGCACTGATTCTAAAGGAACACTATATTTATCATTACAATATGAGTAGAAAAGCATTTCTCAATGTTCTGCTAAACAGATAGTCTGCAAGCCATCTGTATACTTTACAGAGAAAAAAAGTGTCTTGTGTTTTTGGAGTAATAACTACTGGTTTACAGTTTTAAATGTTCCTTTAAGATCCACATGCATGGGGTCAGTTAAATGTCTTTATTCAATGCTAGTATGCATATACTTGTCAAGGAGTAGACAGCATATAGAGTGCTGTACTTTGGTCTAAAGTCATGTTGCCTCTTGTAAGGATACCATATGTTTATGTTTTATAGGATTTGTTTATGGACCAGATTTCAAGAATCTTTGCCAGGGGATCCATTTTGGCTATGACTTTGAAGTCATTACATGAAGAAGGTGTATGGGTTTAGTAACAGTGTGGATTACTGGCTGTTTGAAAACCTGATAGAGTTTTTTTTAAATAGCAGATAGGTTATAGATATGTGCCAATGACTTGAAAAGGATATCACTTATATTTAAATATGTGTGGTATACTAAGCAAAAGCTTTGTTTATAATGTATTTGTAAACTACAGAATAGTTTTTGACTCCTTTTTTGTCAGTTGCTTTAATGTAAAATGATGGATATGAGATTAGCTGAGACAATTGTGTATGTAGATTGATTAGTTCATAATCTCAGTCTATGCCCACAGCAGGGCTGTGAAGATGAGGGAAAGAGTGCATTCAAGCAGTGGTTGCAAGGCCTCTTGGGTAATGTGTGACAAAATGAGTTAGTGTTGATAACTGGGAACTGAATGTTCATATCAGGAAAGACAGTCCAGGATATGAAGACTGCCTGGGTCCACATGGGTGGGGTAGCAAGAATAAAGAATGGGCCATCCTACACCTCTGTCTGTCTTAATGGTGGCCAACAAATTGTTCATCAAGAGACACAGTGACAAAATCACGTACAAGAGTGGTTAGGATTTGACTCCAGTAGACCTTATCTTAATAAGAGAAGTGATCAGGATTCAACTCAAATAGACCTTCTCATAATAGGGAAAGACCACTGGAATAAAATCAGAGATTGCACAAATATCCTCAGTAAAATGGTTGGTTCCCAGCATAAACCACAGAAGGCCACAATTAGTCACAAGTCATGGTCAGAGAAAGATCTAAGGTAAACTGTGACTATGCTGAAATCCTGGAAGTTCACAGGAGCAAAAACACAGGGGTTCAAGGAAATACTCAGGGATCTAGCACCTCAGAAGGAAGATGAAGTAGGTGGAACAGAAGAAGAAGAAGAAGAATGTCAGTATCTTAAAACAGCATATGTGAAGACTTTAGAACAGATATATGGCTGAGCCAGATACGGAAGTAAGGTTAATAAGGATGGTTGCTGGTGGAATGCAGAAGTCCAAAAAGTTATCAAAAGAAAGAATGAGTGAAGGAAGAAGTGGGAGATATAACAGATGGATCAGGCTAAGCAGAAGTACTTTTCCCTTAATAAAAAGGATAAGAAAGCCATCACACTTGCAAAGAACAAAGCATCATAGAAACGCAATAAGCTTCGGGAAAGTGACTCACCAGGTAGCACAAAGAAGATCTATCAGGTTGCAAGACAACCACAGAAAGATAAAGAACATGGTCATCGATGACCATGCATAAGGGTTGCTAGCAACAATGTCCTCATCAGTCCATACAGAGAACATCAAAGATACATACAAAGAATACTTTAGGAAGGTAATGAATAAAGTCCCTCCACACATCCTGTACTGCCCCTTGCACAACGATGAAAGAGGAAGAAAAGCTTGTCCTAGAAGAAGTATGCAGAGCACTAGTACAAATGAAATAAGGGAAAGCAGGACCTCAGATGATGTCATCGATGGTATGATCAAGATGTTTGATGCATTAGCAGAGAAATGGCTCTCGGTGAAAGGAAAGGCATTCCTAAATGACTAGAAAATAAGGATTCTAGTAGAAATATACAATAACAAAGGTGACATTCACAACTCTGGGCAGTAAAGTGGAATCAAACTAATATTACACTGCATGAAAAGTGTTGGAGAGGGTGAATAATAAACAAAAATGCAGAGTAGTAGAACATAATACAGGAGATGAGCAGTTCCAATTCAAATCAGGATGCAGTACAACAGACATAATGGGAGAGGGTGTGCATCAAGGTTCTTAGCCACTCCTGTTCATACTAGTGATGGACTGAATTAGCAAATGGGTCAAAGGGGACAGATCAACATACCTGTTGTATTTAGATGATGTAGAACTACAAGCAGACTTTTAGCAGGAACTTCAGGAAAAGATAGGAGTCTGGAATGCAAGACTGAAGTCACGTGGGATGCATCTAAGTAGAGACAAGAAGTGGTTACGTCAGCTCATGGGGAAAATCAGAAGAAGCTGAAAACTGAGACACAAGGAAATTTAGTGGAACAGGTTAACAGCTTCAAGTATCTGAGAGGTGGGAATGAAGAGAAGGGAAATTTTAATGAGGAGGTCAAAGTGAGAATCAGGGGTGCTGCAAATGCCTGACACAAATTGTTTCTGGCAGTGTGTGACAGCAGAATGCCAAAAAAGCTGAAAAGTAAGGTGTGCAAAACAGTGATGTAACCAGTGTTTCTAGATGGTACAGAATCCTGAGTGTAAAGACTGTGTGGCCAAGAATGGAGTAGTAGAAGTGCCTGAGATGGGTAGTAGAATGCACACTGTGGAACAGATGAAGAAATGAGTACATTATAGAAGAAGCTAAAGTAACCCAAATTGCAGATGTCAGTGAGAGAAGATTACAGTGATTTGGCCACATGGGCAGGAAAGAAGAACAAAATTTGGTACAGAGGATTTGGAAGAGTCAGGAACAAGGCAAAAAGAGAAAAGGACATATAGTTAAGAGATGGATGGATTGTATGAGAGAAGACCTGTAGCAATCAGATACGACTCTCAATGAAGATAAAAGTGTGGCTCTTTAAGGAAAAAG
>NC_056737.1:1455846491-1455961491 GCF_019279795.1 Protopterus annectens
TATGGCTGGTACCATGTGGGTTTCATCTTGTTCCAGATATAGGACAATGGAATACTGGCCACTGCCCTAGGCTGTCTCTTTGGTTTGTTTAGAGGATTCTACACTTTCTTTGCACCCTTATTATGCCCCTGGAAATTGATTCATAGGTTCGTAGAATAATACTAGGCTGTTGATCTGAAGGAACATTTGCAGCTTAGCCACAAAATCTCAGTTAATATCCATTTACAATCAACTCCACTGAATGCTTGAGGTGCAGACCCAGTGTGTATTCAATATGTAATTTTGACCCCTTTCATTGAGGTCTTCAGGAGCCAGACCTGGGCTGCATTTATAATTGTCCATCCATTTGTGCATGTTGCATGTAAGGACGATCTGGGAAATACTTTATTTTATATCCAAGAAAAGTCTAGTCCATAAAAGATGGATTCACTGTGAGAGATGATGTCTTGCCAGTAGGTCCTATTTATATTTGGTGAAAATATAGATCTCCTGAGCTGGTGTTTAAGGTATTATTTATTTTTGGATTTGTAGAAGACCACATCTGTAAGGCAGACACAGGTTCTCTCTCAAGAGCTTATAAGAAGAAGAAAAGGCAGAGGGAAGCAGGCCCTTCATTTTATTGGTAAGGAAATGCTGAAGTCTCACAAGTTGAGCCATGTGCTTAGATAAGCACATACCAAAGGCTGCCATTATACTGTATTATGGGCCTGATGGAGGAGGAGTAGAGAGGAATGGTAACTTCTCTGAACCTTGATGATATAACCCTGGTTATCAGTCTGGCCAAATAGAAAGAATTCCAAATGTCAGAGGATAGATGGTAACCAAAGAATAGCTCATTATCAACAAAAATGACCAGGTCCCCTATGACTGCGTCATCTTTCAAAGGGTGTCACCTGTGTGGTAGTTGAATAGGTATCCTTGTTTGTTAACAGACATAATGCTGCATTTCTTGACATTTAGTTTAAGGTTATTAGCCAGATACCATTTGTTGATGCATGCTAGGGCCTCCTAGAGAATTTGTAAGTCAGATAAGGAGTTTATGATCAATGTAACTTTGCAGTCATCCACAAACATAGTCAACCATAGACCTTTAGTGTCAGCCTTTTCATATCAGAGAAATAAAAACAAAATATATCTGGTCCTAGAACCGATCCTTGGAGGACACCAATAGTAAAATACTCTTTTTGATGTGAATGTGCTACCGGCATTAATAGATTTTGATCTGTTGGTAAGCCAGTTTGTTCTCCAGTGGGTAACATAGGGGTTTGCATTTAGTTTGAGTACCTTATTGATAATGTCAGAATGTGGATTATTAACAAATGCCTTTGCCAGGTCCAGGTAGGCAGCTTGAACTGAATTGTCTATGTCTCATGCATCAGTGACCTGTTCAAACAAGTACACCAAATTCAGGAGGCAAGATCTACCTTTAACAAACTGAAACTGGCTTGGTCTCAGGGTTTGTATGCCTTTATATATTTGTTAATAAGTTCTGCAGTGATAGGTTCCATTGCTTAACAAATAAGACTGGAGAGGCTTATAGGTCTAAAGTTTCCGAGTCAGTAATTGGTCTCACTTTCAGGAGTGGAATGGCAAAATCAGTTCTCCATATGTCTAGTAGGAATCCAGTGGAGAGGCTGATATTAAAAAGGTTTAGTATTGCGTCTATGAGACAGTGTCTGGTGCTTACAAGAAGACAAATAAGCACATTAAAAGGTCCTAGAGAGCTAACATTTTGGTCTTGGAGAAAGCTGTCAGGACCTCTTCAAAAGGGATTAAAGAGAATGGCTTGGGCATGTTATTTTTTGTAATTGCTTGCCTTTTTGTTAGTTTTGTTATAATTTTTTAGTCTTCTGGGCCTCTTCCCACTTAATTTTGAGGCATGGTACTAATGCATGATGTAAGAGTTTATATGGAAATGAGTCTCATCCTAAGATGTCTTTCCAGAAGGATTTGGGTTGTTGATAGTCCCACAAGTTGCCAGGGTATGTTGTAGTGTTCAAAGAGAGCTAAGCAGTTGTTCTGTTTCCTTCCAGGGCACATCTTTTTATTGTGCTTTGCTGTTCAGATGATACATTCTACTTGTCCATCAGACTGATCTTATTTATAGTTTGTTTTTATGTCCTCAAACTCCCATTCTACAACAAACTGCTAGAACTTCTTAGCTCTATAGTCTTACCACTTATCTGATGTGAGCATTTCTGGGATATGATATCATGATAAATAAAAAAAAACTTCAAGCGCCACAACAATGGGATAGAATAAGGTATCAACAAGTGTAACAACATCTACAACTTTTGAATAGTATCCACAAAGATGAGATATTTGGTTTCTGAAGAACTATCGGTGGCCACTTGTTGAATAAATTGTCACACTGTGGAATTTTCTCTTTTGTCTTCTTCATCTGCACATATCACACACCCAGCATGACTGGACTATCTTTTCTGCTTGGATTAGCATGTCAGCCTACAATGAAATGTCTTTAAAACATTCTTAAGAAATCAGAAACAAGATAAAATATTAGTAATATTCAATGAGTCAAAGGACCTTTCTTAATATATGAGAGAGAGAGAGAGTAAGAGAGAGAGAAACAGGTCTTCACTTGCACAGATGAATACAAAATGTACTAAAACGTATTATACAGTCATGTCATGTTATAGTTATTAAGCTGCAAATGGTGTTAGTCTATGTTATATAATATGAAAATGAGATTGTAAACTGACAATGTTTATTTTTTTGTACTGATATATGTATGTATTTGTAAATCAATGAAAGAATGTACAGAATGTTTCTAGCACATTTTTACATATTACTCTACCTAAATGGTATTCATGTGTTTCCTACAACATTTTATTCCTCATGTGTGCAGATGCAATCACTCTGTTAGGCAGGTATAATAGTCCCTTCTTAAGATAGATCCCATCCTGGAACATAAAATGTATTTGAATCAAAAATGGCACTTTTTGTTTCTCACCTGGCCACTCATTCAGCACTGTTACCTTCAGGTGGCTTGACTCAGTGTCATTCTTGGTATGCCTAATGAATTATTGCTGTTTCTTCTACAATGTGCACAGGGGTATAGTGACATTGGCAGTTGCTTCCAGCTCATTATCAAGGAGTTCCACCTTCATCTCTTTGAAGGATGCTTAGTTAAGGTGTTTGTCACATGCCTCAGTTTGCCATACTTGTATTGCACTGTGATGTGAGACCTCTGCAGGCTTACCTTTATACATTAGAATTTTATTGATGCCTTATCCATTCTTTTCGGGAAGATTCTGTTGAAGGATATGCGAGCTGATTTCATAAATATTGGCCTCACGTGCACATACTTGTAGAATTTCTCACATCCATATACTATAGACAACAGCTCCTTTTCTATCATATCTTATTATTTGTAGGTATATGTTAAAGTATTGGTATAGGACACTAGCTGTTCATCATAGATTAGCAGTGCTTCCACCCCAGACTGACTTCAATCCATTCTCAGTAGTACCTTACATGGCATCATAGCAGTCAAGTGTTAATGTATCTGTAACCTGTTTTCTTCAGCATGCTGAAGTTTTAGTTTTGTTTCCCAGCAGTTTCTTCAATGGCAGAAAAATCTTTAAAATGTTTGGAATATATTTGTTTAAGTAATGTACCATTCCTACGAATATCTGTAGCACAGTCTTATCATCTGCCATGTCAGTTTCAATCACTGCTCACACTCGCTCTGTCTGGGTCTGGTCTGATGCCATTTTCAGTCAGTACATAACCAATATATTTATATCTTCACACTGTAGTGCTGTAGTCTCTCTAACAATTTCTCCAAATGTTTGCTGCATCACAGCCTTAGCTCACCACAGACTAAGATGTGATAAATTCTGTTCACCAATTACTTGAGGCCTGCCAATATTTTAGTTAAGGCTATTTAAAAGACTTTGGGCACCAACGCAATCCCAAATGGTATTCTGAAGAATATTCACTGCCCTACCCCAGATGAGTGTTAACGCTGTATAAGCCTAAACTTTGACAGGCAAGTTTTATTTGCAGGAACCCATATTTGGCAACAAGTAGTTTGAAAAATTGTCTCTGGACATGATTCCCAAAAAGTCCTCCACTGTCCTGAGTAGGAAGTGCATTCTATTTATCTGTGTTTAGGTGCTGGGTATCTTAGCATATCTTTATTTTGTTTTGTTTCACCAGTTTCAGTATGCTCTTGACCCAGTTTGTTGGTCTCATTTACTGTGCAATGACACCAGTCTGCTCTTTTTTTCCCAGCATTTCTTTACCTTGTGCATCATGGCTAATGGCACCCTATGTGGGACATACATCATAGGATATACCTTAATGCTATATTTCCCTGAAAAAAACATCACAGTTCAGTAAACAAGTCACCATATTACTCAGAATTGTCCTTGCTTATATCTAATGCTCATTCTGGACTACATCTTGCTTTTTCCTGCAGTGTCCTTGCATGAATGTGTGAATAACCATATCCATGACAGTGTCAACTGTCTTCCTAGCAGCAGTAGTATGAATTACTACCTCTTTCAATGTTTGACTGACCATGTGCACTATGCATTTGTTTAATGAAGTTCAACTATTTCCATGCACTTCCCAAAGTATTTGCTTGCCACAGAATTTTGGAAAAGCCCCTTGAACATTTGAGTTTTGTACACTCACTTCAGCTTTCCTCCTAGTTGAGAGTCTGTGCAATGATTGTGCCAGCAATGTGAATATCAGCTGGTTTAATATGCCTTGCACCCCAAATTCTTGAACAAATTCACACTTGACATAGGACTAAGTATCATTAGTAAATATGAACTCAATATTTTTGCCATTTATGCATATTTTTTCAGTCCAGTAATTTTGATCTTTGCACTATACGTGCATTTTCAGCATTTTGGTAGCTACTATATTCACAAAAAAAACCTCTTAACAGTTTCAGCTATCATTTATCAGTTCATTCTCGGATTCAGAACTTAGACTGCTTTTACCTGTATATACTAATCTGTGTGTTTCTCAGTAACATGCAGTACTCAACATTTGCCCAGTTCATAAAGTATCTCTGCATTACAGATCTTGGTCAGATGATTCGTATCTCTGCATCTCCACACAAAGCTATTTGCATGGCAGGTACCGACACGATGACAGCACTCGCATATCTTACTGCACTTTCATTCAACAGTTGCCTTCATATCCTTTTTAGTTTTAGTTATTTTCATACTAGATGCCTTTATGATGCCTGTTCTCACTGCTTTGGACCTATTACTCTCCACCACAACCATAATGATGTTCTTATTTCGATTTAAACTCTATCATTTTCTAGTTTAGGGTTAAATACCTGAAGGTCCTCATTAACATACACCAATGGACTTTCCAAGTGTAAAGTCATTGTCAGTCAACATTTTTCTTCTTAAACAATTATTCTTTATGCCACAGTTAATTCTGTCTGCCAATAGAAATTCAAACAGTACAGCAAATTCAGCCTTTCACTTTGTGCTTTAATTTGGTTGCATAACAATCTATTCTTCCATGTGAGCCTCAATTTCTTGTGAAAAATAAATGTTTATATGTGATATTTACTTCTTGACTCACAGAGCTGATTAAACTTTTTTATTTACTAATACCTTCGTTTTTCATCTGCAGGCAGCTAAACTTTATTACATACTTTCATTATTTCATCTCTAACTGTATGCTGAAATGACACTGATAGCAAATCTGTTGCTTTGCTTTTTAACTGAGATGCAGTGTAATCACAGCTCAAACCTTTTCTCCCATACCTGCTGATTTTCGGATAGAGAATCTTGTAGTATGAGATGAGTTTATCACACCAAGACTACAGAAACCTATTTTCTTCTTTGTAATTTTTTAGTTTGCCGTATTTTTCATTATTTATTTGTTTATTTGGTAATTGTGGTGCCAGGGAAGAAAACCTGAGTTAATGCTGATACATTTTAAAGCAACTCTTAAAACTCTGTAATCTGTAGAGTGTGTGTGTTTCCTGCGGCCTGAGAATATGTGAACTGGACTCAGTAAAACATAAGATGGAAAAAATAGGACAAGAAAAGTATGAAACTTGTGTTTCCTTTGGAAGGTGGCACTTCGTGGGAAGAGGTAGATGGTAGTAGTCAACTGGAGTCTGAGGTACTACTAGAAGAAAGTATCAGTTTTCCTTTGAACAGAGAGCTGGGGAGGGTCACCTTGAAGAAGTTGAGGTGGGATCAGCTCTCATACCCTACTTTACAGAACTTGAAGGAGGTAGCCAAGGAGAGTTATAATATTCAAAGGCAGGCACTGTCCATATAATAAGAAAACGTTTGTTCTACAGGGTGTATATGGAATGGACCCCCTGAAGGAGGACTAGAGAGACACATAATATATCAGTTATTAGTGCCAAGGGTCTAACAATTGACAATTTTGATTATAGCTTATGATATTCCCTTTGCAAGCCTTATGAGCATAACGTGTAGTAAAATTGGTGGTTTATGGGGGATTTTAAATGGCCCCTACAATTAATTTATAATGAGTGTGATGATGTGTGATTCCCACAAGGATCCTTTTGTGGCATGTGTTCTAAAGTTCAGGATTAGACTTAGACACCTCATGGGGATGGCCCAAGAGCACCTACCATAAGCACAACAGCAAAACGTCTGGTATGAATGGGAGACAGAGCCATGATAGGTATCCCTGTTAGGAACAAGAAGGCTGGGAGGGTCTTTTCATTATTGTGAAAAAGGTGAGTGATGTTAACTATTTATTAGATTTGTCAGGTAACATGCAGAAGCAAAAACGGTAACATATTAACATGATAAAGACCTGTCATGACAGACAAGCCCTGGTACTCAGTATTTGCAGTAGATTGTAGGAGGAACCAGATTGAAAGAGTTAGGCAAACTCTGAAAGAGGATAGTTAGAAAAGGGGGTAATGCAGGAGTCCAACAGTCCCAGGGCCTCACCAGTGGTACTGGTGCCAAAAAAGATGTCAGCACCTGACTCTGTGTAGACTACAGTAGTTACATTTCAGTCCTACAGCAAGAACATTTAGCATGGTGCTGGTATTGCCAATCATAACTCTCAACTGTACAGATTTTTGCAGAATATCCAGATTTTTGCCTCTTATATTTGGTCTGTCCGTCATAAAATTTGTGGGTTTCTGGCAAATCACTAAGGATTAAAGTCACTAATAAATGTCATACATTTGAGTTTCAGACTTCATATCTTTAAAGAAAATGCAAGAATATGCATGATAACCCAGATCCTGTTAGTCTAGCAACTTTCTAAGTTTATAAGAGCACTATTAAAAAAAAAAACTATCCCTATTGTTGGGCATTTGTCCCCCCCATTATTTTAGGCTTTGTTCTGATTTCTTGTGGTAAGAAGCTGAGAACTAAGGAAGATGATCTAGTAAGAAAGGAAACAAGGTACTGTACCAGAACAGTGCCGCTTTGACTCAAACTCTTTTTCTTGAGAGTTGCCTCAGAAAGACTAGCATGTGGTTATTATAGAGTCAGGGTAAAAAATTTAATTTGCAAATGTGATATATTTTTTCTTTCTTTTTCTTTCTTTCTTTTTTCAGAATGTTAGTGCTTTTTCAAAGCAACATGTAATCTACTTTCTATGGGTTTTGTATAACCTGAGAATGTGTGCCCTTTTATCTGTAAAATAAAAGATGAACAAAATAGATGAAAGGAAAAACACTATAATAAGCTTGTAACTGAAATGTGAAATGTAACTTATTGTTTCTATGTCAGGAAACCTTGGGTTACTAAATAAAATTACAAGATGCAAACCATGGTCTTGTTCAGGTGAGCCTTACCAACTCATGGTATGGGGGAGAGTAATGATAGTGTGAATGAAAATGTGGGGGGATAGTTACCTTAGTGTGAAACAACATTGCAACCGCAGGCAAATCTTTGGATCTGCCATTTGGATTGCTGATGGATATGTACATACAGACTAAGAGGAAGGGAAAGTGTGGATAAAGGAGGAAGGAAATATTATGACAAAATTACTAGAATAATGTGAGAATTTTAGATGGTTATAAATGGGTTTGTGATTGTGGATAACATGGAGGTGTGTGAGCTTCAGACTCCCAGTGTGTGTATGTGTGTGTGTGTGTGTGTGTGTGTGTGTGTGTGTGTGTGTGTGTGTGTGTATATACATGCGTCTGTGTCAAAAGAATTTTTTTTTTATCAAAATATAATAAATAACCAGAGAGCTAAGGTTTTAATCCCAGAACATCAGAATTTGTGTTTTCTTACCTAACCAACCTTGCTATTATTCTGATGTTGCTTTACACCTTATTTCAATGTGAATCATATCTTATAGATCTTGTGACTGCATTCTGTAAAGATGTTTGAGTTATAAACACATTCTAAGTATTGCATTTGTAGAGTTAAACTGGTTATGGTCATGATAAAAGTAATGTGATATGGTAGTAAAATGGAAGAATTTAAAGATGTAGATCCACATCTTTGAGGTCAGGAACAGAGATTACTGACCTATTTGTAGATGGCAACGTCTAGAAGTAAAAGTTCATTCTGGCTCACTGCCAGAAGATCCAGGCCTAGTAGATGATGTTTTAAATTTTTTATAGGTTAATAAATTCTGTAACAGATGAAACAGTTTCCTACTCAGGTTGCATAAATTATTTTAGAGTAAATAATTTGCTAATGAATACAGCAGTGTTTTAACACGTGTCTACATAAAAATCCAGGACATAATGTCTTAAAGATGTAAAGCAAAATAACTGCAAAGTAAGAAAACATGTACAAAAGATAAAGATTG
Source organism: Protopterus annectens (assembly GCF_019279795.1). NCBI lineage: Eukaryota > Metazoa > Chordata > Ceratodontiformes > Protopteridae > Protopterus > Protopterus annectens. Next base: position 1,455,855,261 of record NC_056737.1, read on the forward strand.
CTATGCTAATATGCTAATCATTTAAATACTGTCTTATCAAAGAGAAACTATTGCTGATTAGTTGACAATTTCCTTGTAAATTATGCTGTAAAAAAAAAACTCTGCAAAGTGCCACCTCCAGGCTTTCTTTATTTTTATGGTACTGGATAAAATGACAGGTTTTAATAGATACCAGCAAGTTGGTGACATAGAGGGATACATCCCTGATTACAAACTTGGTGACCTGGAATCAATTAGGAGCTTGGGTGCTTAACAACACAGCAGAAAATTTGGGTGTGACCTTCTTAGGGGAGGGGATGGGGCCCAGCTAGCTACTGCTGCTACTTTCATCCTGTTTACTGTCAGAAGGCAGGGATGGAGTTGAACAGGTGTATGTTAATACATGAGAGTCAAAGATATAACCATCCAAGCATGTGATATTAGCCTTTGTCAGCCTTGTGAATGAGATTATGCAGTTTGATAGCAGGGCATAGGCTGTATGGTGATGTAATTGCCCATGTAAACAACCAAGGGGTGGGTATAGGGCCCTCATAAATTAGTAGCTGCCCTTACCAGAATGCCAACAACAGCACCAAACTCCCTAGTACTTTCCTGGTTGACAGCCTCTCCACATTGTTCTTACCCTAGAGGATCTGCAGGTAAGATATACAACACTCGATCACAAATATTCCTATGGGGACTGGCTTGATGGTCAGCTGGATGAAGGGGAGAAACACATAGAAAATAAGATGTCAATAGAAAAAGACATGCAAAATATTAGACAAGATCACTTTAAACTTCATTTTTCCTTTATTGATCAGGTCAGTGGTCTCTTCAGAGGAAACCCATGGTGACAGTTACTCTGCTATGGGAATTCTGGCCAACATCAGGGAACTTCTCTTACTCTTGTTGATAAGTGCCATAGGATCTATTACATCCACCTGAGCAACCACCAACTCAGAAAGATAAGGCCTTGGTTTCAGATCTCTTTAGAAGGACAACACACTGAGAAGTGTAGCACACCAGCACCACATCACTACTGCACTGTCAGCAATCCAGTTAACTGGAGTGGGAATAGAACTCACAGCCTTCTGGTCTTTCAGGACCAAATCAAGTGTGCTAACTGTTGTGCCACTGACATGGTGTGATAAATCTTTGTCTTAAATCCATTACTGGTAGCATGTCATATAAATGACCACACTGATGTTGTACAGATTGAGGATCACTGTGATATGGAGATGCAATTTATTCATCCAGATGTTTCACACATATAGTGGAGGACATGGTTTATTTTCATTCAAATGTTCTGTCTCACTTTGGACTCAGATTATCATGGGAAACTTTATATAAGTGAGAATTCATAACTGTTGCATATTTAAAGTGTTTGCCCCAGACAGACATGCATGGTCTTGTGTGCATCAGTATTTGTGCTCATTTTATGTGTGTCATAAACACATAAGTACTTGTATGAAGCAAGATTTATTGCTATACGTCTTTTTATTTGCTTCTGTATGAAATAAATGTATTGTGATATCAATGCTTCCACATATTTTTTTATAGAACAAATGTCTAATTTATATGGGTATACCTGCATAAATGAACCCTTTGTCTAAGGCTAGCTTGCTCTTCTTTTGTAAGCTGTCATGTCTTATAAATAAAAACTACAGGTTGGCTTTTAGTAATTTCTTGTTGCTTCATCTCCTAACAAGTCACCTTCATTTAGATATTCTGTTATATACTTTTCATGCATCATTATATAACATGTATATTAGGAACTCTTATCTTGTATATAATGCATGGTCAACTTTAATTGCCTTATATTTTACTTATTTTCTTTTATTGTATATGCATATTCTACTACTTTGTTATTGTCTTAATATTTGTAACCATTGTTCAGTTTTTTTAATTCTGTTTAATGTGTACTACGTAGCTTTTCTCTCAGGGCGTCCGCTGAAAATGGGCTTATACACATTTGGACTTTCCTGGTACACAAATGACAAATAAATAAGTAAATTTCAAGGCCAAGTTGGTATATATTGTGTAGATGATGTCTTTTTTTTAGGGTTCCATTATGGAAAATCATTTAATATCAGTGGTATGTTAGCATGTGCACATTCTGTGCAAGATTTTTTTAATCTTGTTGCAAGTTCATGTTATTGGAAAATATTCAAATGATTAAAATGGTTTAGAATGTAAATAATCTTTACCTATTGTCAAATTTCAAGCATCTGTACCAAATAGAGTAGATTTAGAAATTAAACAACAGATGTTCTTATGAATATTGTTTCATAGGTTCATAGGTTCATACTAGGCTATCTGCCCTAGGGCATTTATAAGCCTAGCCAGAGTGTGTTCGGCTTTCGCCACCCCTTGGAAAGAGTATTCTGTGCCCATTTAAGGTTTAGTTTACTGTACCTCTGTCTAGCAGTGACACAGAAGTGACCCCCGGGGTACACCTACGGTCTCCCATTATCTCGTCGAGATTTCTCTTGAAGAGAGTCAGTGAGGGGCTCTGCCTAAAATGGACTGGGATTTTATTCCAGAGTGAAGGGAGCCTCTGGGTTATGAATCTGTCCCTCCAGCATGTCCTATTTATTTCTGTGCTGAGGTTCAAATCTCTCGCTCGTGTAGCTCTGGTGGATTTGGATTTTCTGAGGTTGAGCATGTCCATTAATTCCGGGTTGGACATGGCCTTGTACGTCAGACATAGATCGCCTCTGAGTAGGCGGTATGCTACTGAGTAGAGCTGGAGTTTTTTTAGCCGGGCAGCATATGGCATATGTTTGAGTCCCTTGATCCTCTTGGTGAGGTACTTTTGGGGTCTTTCCAATTGCTGCAGGTGTCGGGTAAGGTACATCCCAAATGGGGCATTGTACTCAATTATGGGCCTGATGAGGGAAGAGTAAAGGGGCACAATGACCTCTCCCGATCTAGATGTGAATCCCTTCATGATAAGGTGGGCAATATAGAAGGTCTTTCTAACCACTTTGGCAATGTGAGTGTCAAACGAGAGGTTACTGTCAACTTGGGTCCCTAGGTCCCTAATTAGTTATTTCGTACTTAATGGATTACCACCTATGTGGTAATTTGTGGGCACTTTGTTTTTCCCAAAGGGTATGACTATACACTTTTTGGCATTTAGTTTAAGGCCATGGCTCTGGCACCAGTTTTCCATTTCTATGAGACCCTTTTGAAGGATGCTTTTGTCCTCTGGAGAATCAATTATGGCGCCCAGTTTGCAGTCATCTGTGAACTTGGTCAGCCACAATCCTCCCATGTTAGCCTGTACCTCAGAAAAATAATTACCGAACAAGAGAGGTCCCAGGACCGAGCCCTGTGGGACGCCACTTGTGACTGGTTTAGAGTCTGACATGGCTCCAGCAGTTCTGACCTTGTGGGTTCTGTCCTTGAGACAGTTTGCAACCCATCTTATGACATAGGGGTTTATATTTAAGCTGGAGAGCTTGTCTATGATGCCCGAGTGTGGTATTGTGTCGAAGGCTTTTGCAAGATCAAGGTAGGCTGTGTGAACTACCTTACCCTCATCAATGGCCTTGGTGACTGTTTCAAAGAAGTCAACCAGGTTCGAGAGGCAGGATCTGCCCTTTACAAAGCTGAATTGGGTAGGATCTAGTGTCTGTAGGTCCCCAATGTCTTTGTTTATGAGTTCCATAATGATCCTCTCCATAGCTTTGCAGACCAGGCTCGTCAAGCTTATGGAGTGGTAGTTCCAGGGTCCACCTCCTAGACTAGAAGCACCTCCTTTGTGGAGTGGGACCACTGTTGCTGTACGCCATTCTTTGGGTACATATCCTGTAGTAAGGCTGAGATTAAACAGCCGCCTTATGTGTGGGTTTAGCTCTTCTTGGAGTTCATGTAGCACGCAACCTGGGACACCGTCTGGTCCCATTGATGCTGTGTTTTTAGCTTTGGAGAGGGCGGCTCTCACCTGGGCATTTGAGATGTCCGGGAGGCAACACTCTGCTGGGATAGATATTTGTCCCTTTGGGGGGGGAGGGGGGAGAGAAATTTGTACTGAACCTGTCTGCTAGTATGTTGGCAATGTCTGTGGGTTCAGTGTATTTTTTGTCATTTTGGACTAACTCTGAGCATATCTGGGAGTTTCCACTCAGGTTTCTAACATAACTAAAGAAAGCCTTGTGATTATCTTTAGTGTCTTGTGCAATTTTTCTCTCAAAGTTGGCCTTGGATGATTTTATGAGTGTTCGTAGTTTTTTGCTAGTACTGATCAGAGATGACTTCCCTTTTAGGGATTTTACTCTATCATGTAGTAGCTTCCTCCTTCTGTTGTATAGCTTATTGATGGCTGGGGTCCACCAGACAGGACGCCTGCCTTTGCGGGAATGGGTCTTGGTTTTATTTGGGATTGCATGATCCATGCATTCCTGTAGGTGTCCATAGAATGCGTTTATAAATGATTCAGCAGAGTGGGCTGTGGCTTCCACTGGCCCGGGGGCCTTGAAGGATTCCACTTCTGTCTTAAGAAGTGTGAAGTCAGCCTTTGAGAAGTTCTTCACTGTGGTCTTCTGTGCTGGGGGTGGGGCCGGGATGTGGATTTCCAGGGAGATTAATTTATGGTCCAATCTTACCAAAGAGGGGTATACTTCTGGTATGGAGCATTGTGTCCCCATGTTTGTGATGATCAGGTCTAATATGTTTTCCCCTCTTGTGGGAGAGGTGACTAGTTGTTCCATAGCATTTGAGTTTATGAATTCTAGGAACCTTTGGGCTAGGGTATTGGGGCTTGAGTAATGCTTCCAGTCTATGTTTGGGTAGTTGAAGTCCCCCAATATGATGGTGTTTGGAGAGACCTTCATATTCTCCAGTGTCTTTAGGAAGGCTGAGTGGGGTTCCTGAGTTTGAGAGGGTGGTCTGTAGCATGCTACAAACTGGAGGGCGGTTTTGCCCACTGTTAGTTGCACATGGATGGTCTCCGATGCTTCGTGCATTGCCACTAACCTGGAGGTGTGGATATCCTTGATGAATATGGATACTCCCCCTCCTTTTGTGGTTCGGTCCAAGTTCTGTGGCCGAAAAGCATGATATGAGGTATAACCTGGTAGTGCTGGGTTGCTCTCGGGAGCCTTGAACGTGCATCTTGAGGTTTAGACTTCTGGCATTGAGCAGCATTACCCTTAGTTTCTTTTTACTTGTGTTTTTTAGGGAGGTGGGTTTGTCTTTTGAGCCTTGCCTAAAAAAGGCACTATGGAGGTGACAAGAGCCTTTGCCAATATCCAAAAGCCCAGGGGTGACAGGTGCAAGCCGTCCCTTGCAAAGCAGTGTGGCTTGGCGAGCATGTCATCCCAAGCAGACAGACAGTGGATCCCCTTAGAATGACACCAATACTTAAGCCAATTGTTAAAATTGATAATTTTGTCTTTGTACTGTGGCATCATTCTTGGTGAGGGTAAGATGCTGCTCAAGGTCATGGTCATACTGACCTGGGCTACATAATCAGAGATCTCCTCTATGTCTCTTTTCATGTAGTCCAGGGAGGTACATCTCAAGTCATTCACACCAGCATGGACAATGACTGAGTCATATTTGTACCTGCTTTGGAGTGACCTGAGTGCTTGTGTTATGTGGCGGATTCAAGCCCAACAGGCAGATTACTGTGACCTTTTCCTTGTTCAGCCTGGTGAGCGGGACGTCAGTGTGTCTGCCTATAGAGTCACCTATTACAAGTGTGTCGGGTATGTTGTTTAGCCTTAAGGGCTGTGACTGTTTGGCACACTGACTTTGTGAATTATGTGTTGCATGACTTTGTGAATTATGTGTTGCATGTGTTTTGTTTTGAGGTAGTGGTTACTTGGATGTCTGCTTTGGAGGTCTCTGTTGTTTTGGCAGATTTTTATTAAGAGCCTCCGAGTATGTTTTTGTGTGTTTATGTGTTTGGTTTGCAGTTGTGGTAGGTCTATGTGAGACTGGATTTGTGGTGTGTGTGGTTACCTTCTCCTCCTGACTGGTTATGTCAGTACTGAGTCGAGAGAGCTCAGCCTGCAGTTTGGCTATATGGTTGCATCTCTCACATATATTTGTATTTGTTGGGAGGAGGAGAGGGTTGTCTGTGTACATGAGGCAGTTGTAACATTGCTTCAAGATTCCCAGATTCACCAGCTGAACTGGAGAGGAATCCAGCAACTGTCCCTTCGACATGCCAGAATAATATAAGGAACTGCTATGAAACTGAATCAGAAAGGACCAATAGGGGATAGGGTACTCAAGGGGATTTTGGGAGGATGTAGTGCTTTTTTAGTTAAAAAGTGCTTAACTTCTACAAATTGCCTAGAGGAGCAAGTGTGGGGTTTTTAGATTGAGAATAGAATGTTTAGCTTGAGAGTTAGAGCAGTTCTAAGGGAAAAAATGAAGAGCAGGCTTTGTTTCATGGCTGTCATTTATCTTTTGTTTTTATTCACTAATTAGTTGAGAGATTTTATATGTGATATAAAGCAATGGCTCCTGTTGTTTCCTGTAAAACCAAAGGCTGAGGGCCAGAGACTTTTGTGCATTTTAACTGACATAATAACAGGCATATTTTAATAAAACACCAAATATATTGTACATTTTTGTTCCACTTTATCATCTTATCTCATTTGGAAGTTGTTCCGGACAACAAAGCCTATGGTCAAGCTTTTATTTAAAGGTGACTCATGTTTGAAGCCTCCCATTATAGGTTCATAGGTAGGTACTGGGCTATCTGCCTGAGGGCAATTATAAGCCTAGCCATAGGTTGTCGGCTTTCGCCACCCCATTGATTAATTAACTGCTCCTCTGTCAAGCAGAGCCAATGAAGTGATCCCAGGGGTGTATTTTCTGTTACCCATCCACTCGTCAAGGTTTCTCTTGAAGAGTGTTAGTGAGGGGCTCTGCCTGATGTAATTTGGAATTTTGTTCCAAAGCATGGGGAGTCTCTGTGACAGGAATCTATCCCTCCAGCATGTTCTATTTATTCTTGTGGTGAGGTTTAGCTCACTAGAGCACGTGGCTCACAGTGACTTGGATTTCTTTAGGTGGAGCATGTCCATCAATTCTGAGTTGGACATGGCTTTGTAAGTCAGGCAGAGATCACCTCTGAGTAAGCGATATGCCACTGAGTACAGCTGGAGTTTTTTCAGTCGGGCTGCATAGGACATATGTTTGAGGCCAGTAATCCTCTTGGTGTGGTACTTTTGTGGTCTTTCCAGCTGTTGGAAGTGTCTTGTGAGGTACATCCCAAAGGGGGCATTGTACTCTATGATGGGTCTAATGAGTGACGAGTAGAGGGGCACTATAACCTCTTTATTTCTAGATGCAAACCCTTTAGTAATTAGATGGGCCACATAGAAGGATTTCCTAACTACCTTGGCAATATGATTGTCAAAGGAGAGATTTCTATCTACCTGGGTCACCAGATCTCTTATTATCTCTTCTGTATTAAGGGAGCTGCCACCTATGTGGTAATTCATGTGTGTTTTGTTTTTCCCATATGGGATGACTATGCATTTTTTGGCATTTAGCTTGAGGCCATGATTTTGACACCAGGTGTCCGTCTCAGTAAGGCCCTTTTGGAGGATATCTGTGTCAGCCGGAGAGTCAATTATGGCTCCCAGTTTGCAGTCATTGGCAAACTTGGTTAGCCATAGTCCTCCTGTGTTTGCCTGTACTTCTGAGAAGTATATGCCAAACAGTAGGGGTCCCAGGACTGAGCCTTGCGAGACACCACTTGTGACTGGTTTAGAGTCAGACCTGGAGCCCACCATTCTTACCGTGTGAGTTCTGTCTGTAAGCCAGTTGACAACCCATCTCATGACGTAGGGGTTTATGTTCAGGCTGGTGAGTTTTTCTGTAATACCCGAGTGGGGAATGGTGTCGAAAGCCTTAGCGAGGTCAAGGTAGGCTGTGTGAACCACCCTTCCCTCATCTATGGCCTTGGTGACTGTCTCGAAGAAGTCAACCAGGTTTAGTAGGCATGATCTGCCCTTAACAAAGCTGAACTGGGTCGGGTCAAGTGTTTGGAGGTTCCCAATGTCTTTGTTAATTAGTTCCATGATTATGCGCTCCATAGCCTTGCAGACCAGGCTAGTCAGGCTTATGGGGCGATAGTTACCAGGGTCAGTTGTGGCCCCTCCTTTGTGGAGAGGAATAACCATTGCTGTGCACCATTCTATGGGCACATAGCCTATGGGGAGGCTGAGTTTGAACAGTATGTTTAGGTGGGGGGGTTAGTTTGTTCTGTAGTTCATGCAAGACGCAGCCTGGGACACCATCTGGTCCCATTGATGCTATATTTTTGGCTTTTGAAAGAGCTGTTTTCACCTGTGCGTCTCTAATTTTTGGGACACTACACTTTTCTGGTATTGTTGTGGGCTCTTTTGGAGGTGAGAGGGGGGTAAAGTTTGCACTGAATCTATCTGCCAGGATGTTGGCAATATCAGTAGGTTCAGTATATTTTGTGCTATTTTGCACTAGTTCAGTGCATATCTGTGAGTTGCCACTTAGATTCTTAAAATAGCTAAAGAAGGCTTTGTGGTTATCTTTTGAATCCTTGGCTATTTTTCTTTCGAAGTTAGCCTTGGATGATTTCATGAGGGACCTTAGTTGCTTAGTGATACTGATCAGGGATGTCTTTCCTTCTTGGGATTTGCTTTTTTTCTGAACTAGTTTCCTCCTTCTATTGTATAGCCTGTTTACTGCAGGGGTCCACCAAACTGGTTTACTTCTCTTAAAGGAGTGAGTCTTGGTTTTGCTTGGGATCCATGCATCCTTGTAGGTGCTCATAGAGTGCATTTGTAAAGGTTTCTGCATCTTGGGCAGCGTTATCCTTTAACATGGGGGCTGTGAAACTTACCACCTCTGTCTTAAGTAAGGTGAAGTTTGCTTTAGAAAAGTTTTTTACTGTGGTTTCCTTAGTTGCGGGTGGTGGTGGGATGTGGACATATGGTCATTTTCCCCTAATCTGAGATGAAAATCTTAATGAAATAATTTAATAAGTCTCCTTCTGAACCTCCATTCGTAGTATTTTTATAATTCCTTACCTAGAATTAAAGTTTGTCTTATCAATTGTGGACTCTGGATTGTAATATTTGATGTTCTCTCCATCATGTACATTCTTTCATAACAAAAGGCTGCTTTTACTTACAGATCTATTCATTTTGTCACAGGTAATATGTGTAGCATAACATTCACTCAGAAAGTTCATTTACCTTAATTTACCTTCAACTTTGAAGTGAAAGATCAAAAACATTTAAAAAAATGACTTTTTTACTCAAAAAAAGGAAAGAAAACAAGTCCATGAAATGTTGTACAATTAACAGAGTTAGCAGAAACATTTATTTATGTATTTGGGGGTAAAGCCCTTCTCTACATCCACATGTACAATTGTAAATATGATAATATGTAACTCCAAGATCACTGCATATTGTAGAATGGGACAGACATAACAATGACCATGGAATCTGAGCAACTGAATAAAGTGGTATTGCAGCAGTGATCAGAAGACAGCTCAAACAGAAATCGCCATGCAACTCTAGGACTGTTAATGGTATTCCTCATCAAAATGCATAATGCAATATAGCATTACCTAAATAGGCATTATCAATATTGCTATAAGTGATGAAGGCAGATTCGGACCTAGATATGATGACTGGGAGAACCAAAGTGAGTATATAGGACTAATCAGACATCTGCAGTTGAATGCAGTACGGCAGCCAGGACTGAATGAGATCACTTTCTATTAACTGTATTCTTAAAAAGAGCGCTATTGAATTCTGACAACTTTCATCTATTAGTTTATGTTTATTACTTGAACTTGTTTTTGAAAATTAACATTTATTTAATATGCTTATTTTGTTTAGTACTGTATGTATTTCTAAGCATGTTTGTACAAACTTGAGTATATGAGACAAGTCTATTTATTTATATTTGTTTACCAGGACAGTGCACTGATCTCAATGGATCATTTGTAGGCACAGTCCAGGTGAATAGGATCACATCAGAAATGAGCAAAACATATTTACATATACAAGAATATGCTAAAACAAATATATATATATATTTACAGATGCAAGAATATGCTACAACATTTAGTTCAAGAAACAGTTAACAAGAGATAGTAAAGACCCATCAGATCCAATCCATTTCAGTTCTGAACCATGATTATAAAGTGTGTATGTCTATATGGCTAAAAGAATGGCAAATATGATGTCAAAATTGATAGACATGGATCAATGCAGTTTTGTGGAGGAGAGGCAAACATTTGACAATATTAATTGAACACTTAAGAGAGAAGGAAACAGAATATAAGGAAATACCACTGTTGCTGGTGGGTCTTAATGCAGAGAAAACATCTGACAGAGTAAGCTGGGATTTCATGAGTAGGGCAATGGAGACATTTGCATTCCCTGTCATAATAATCAGTTTAATTTGGAGTATATATGAGGGACAGGAGGTGAAAATTAAAGTAGGGGGGTTTATCTCTGATGAGTCCTGTTTGAATAAAGGAATCAGTCAAGTTAGAATGATTGGCAAAGAAAATAAGGGACTCAGAAATTCAAGGATGTAATTGGTATAGTAATCTAGAAAAGTTGGACTTTTTTCAGATGATATTATTTTGTGCCTAATAAAAACAGAAAAAGGAAAAATCCATGGTATCCCTTGAAGTCTCAGGAAACACAGTATGCAACCTATACTGGGTTAAAAACAAACCAAAAAGAAACTTTGCAGTGTGAGTGTGAAGCTGACTCCTTGAATTATGTTATGAACCTAGTTATCTAATAAAAAGCAAATGGTAAAATATGTACTACAAAATAATAAAACAGAAAATAGTCGGTAGTTCACAGTTGAGTTAAAAATGGAATATCATTTACTGAAACCCACAAACCTATGTTGGCTAGGCTAGGGCCCATAGCTGCCCCCATAGCTATACCATTCTTTTCTGTATAGTAATTTCCATTAAATGTAAAAAAATTGTAACTAAGCACCATATGTAAAAGTTTACCTCTTCTTTGATTTTGTGCTGGTGTGCCATTGTTGTTTTTCCTGTACAATTTAGTCACGGTTTCAATGCAATAATTATGTGGAAATACAGTATGTAATGATTCAACATATGTTGTTAATAAAATGCTATCGACATCAATTGTAAGATTTTTTATTTTCCTTAAAAAATCATTAGAGTCTTTTATGTGGGAATTGTTCTTCTTAGCCACAGGTTGAAACAAAAAATTCAGGTAGATGGCAGCAACTTCATTCATGGCCCACCGATTGCAGCCACTGGCCTGTAATGAGGTTTTTCTCTATTTTTATATGGCTCAAGGATTCCAAAGAATTTAGGCAAGCTGGGGGAAGGTGCCTGAAGATAGTCAAACAAGTTATCTGTTAACAAACCATCATCATAAAATGCAGTCAAGACTTTGTACCAGTTATTGTATGATGCTGTAATCTCTTAGAAACTTCAAGGCTCATAATACTTAGAGTCACTCAACATTTCTTCTGTCCTCTGGTTATAGCTGCTGGTATCAGGGACAACAATACCCCCTCCCTTCTCAGCCTTCATAACCCTAACCTGTCAAGACTTATATCTGCCTAGCTCTAACAATGCTTTTTTCTCACCTTTGTTCAGGTTGTAGAACTTTCTCCCTGCTGGGTTGTGGTACTTTCCTGATGTCCATTTCACATTTGACTTCAAAGGCTGCTAAAGTTTTTTTTCCAGTGGTATCAGATTTGCCACGGTACAGAATTTTCATATTTAATTTTCTGACATGGGATTTTAAATCAACCAGTACGTGCACTGTGTCAGACCTGCAGTGAGGAATAAATGTTAAAATCTTTGAAAGCACACTAATCTAAATGTTAATAAATTCTTATTTTGGAGTGATTCCAGGCAACAGGGTAAGTTAATAGCATGGCTAGTTTCTCAGTCTGATTCCGTGTCCTGGGGTGTAGTTGGGCTCCCCCAAGTATTTCATATCCCTCACTCTTGTCCATTGCTTGTTTCTCCGGTCTTCTGGAGGGAGTCTAGCTGGGGTTGGGGATCATCAAAACTCCTCTTCTTCCCTCTGGAGTACTGGAGGGCTGTAGTGGTAGTCTTCCTGGTGACTCTGATAGTATTGTCCTCCTCTGGAGCTCTGATATTGGTCCTCCTCGAAGCACTCCTTAAAATGGAGAACATCAACATTTGTGCTGCAACAGAGATCTGGTTCAAGGCAGCAGAAAGCACCCCTGCTATAACTCATTCCACACCTTTCATCCCCACAACTTGGACCGAAGCTCCAAAGGCCGTGGTGTTTTCATATTCATAAAGGATGCACACACCTCCAGACTGGTAGCCCAACATAATGCATCAGAGATACTTTAGGTGCAGCTAACATTGGGTAAGTCAGCGATTCAGGTCGTAGCCTGCTATAGGTCCCCAACCATGTCCCAAGACTCACTCTCCACATTCCTAAGCACCCTGGAGAATATCAGGGTCCAACCTAACACTCTCATACTGGGCAACTTCAACTATCCCTCCATTAACTGGGAAAACTACTCCTGTACCAATTCACTTGCCCAACGTTTCCTAGAATTCATTAATTCCAATGCCCTGGATCAGCTCGTTCTTACCCCCACTAGATGTAGCAACATCCTTGACCTGGTCATTACTAACATGGGCAACCATTGCTCTATACCAATAGTCAACTCCTCCCTGATTAGATCCGACCACAAACTAATCACCTTGAAAATCCACACCCCCCCCCCCCCCACAAAGGTAACTAACATGAAAAACTTCTCCAAAGCTAACTTTGGGTTCCTAAAAACAGAAGTGGCTAACTTCACGGCACCCATGCAATTGGAGAACAGCTGCATGACTGCCAAATCATTCACTAATGCCCTGTATGAACACATACACAAATGCATGGGTCTTGCAATACCCAATAGAACCAAGACGATCTCCTCCAAAAAAAAAGAAGCCAATCTGGTGGTCCCCTGCCATAAACAAACTCTACAACAGAAGGGTGAAACTGATGTGGAAAAAGGTGAAGTCCCAAGATTGGAAAAACTCCCTTATCAGCCTCAACAAAAAGTTGAGATCCATCATCAAATCCTCTAAAGCTATCAATGAAAACCGAATTGCAGCAGATAGTAAAGACAATCACAAGTCCTTCTTTAGTTATGTAAAGAATCTCCATGGCAATCCACAGATTTGCTCAGAGCTATTGCACAATGTCACCTCCTACACCGAGCCAACAGATATTTCCAATATACTGGCCAACAGATTCAGTGCCGGCTTTACCCATCTCTCCCCCACCAAAGGATCGATCACAGTACCAGTAGATTGCCAGGCACCCAGTATTACTGCTGCACAGTATAAAACAGCACTGTCCAAGGCCAAGAATACAGTTTCTATGGGACCTGACAATATCCCTGGCTGTGTTCTACATGAACAACAGAGTGAACTGGCACCTCACCTATGTGCCCTGTTCAATCACAGCCTCACCTCAGGCTTTGTCCCTACTGAATGGTGCACTGCACAAAGGAGGAGTGGCTACAGACAATGGGAACTATCACCCCATTAGCCTGATGAGTCTGATATCCAAAGCTATGGAACGCATCATTATAGACCTAATAAACAAGGATATAGGAAATCTCCAAACTCTGGATTCCACACAGATTTGTTTTGTGAAGGGTAGATCATACCTGCTCAACCTGGTCGACTTCTTTGAGTCAGACACCAGAGGTGTGGATGAAGGCAAGTTGGTTCATACAGCCTACCTTGATCTGGCCAAAGATTTTGATACCATTCCCCACTCAGGAATCATAGAAAAATTCACTAAGCTAGGCATCAATCCCTATATCACTAGGTGGGTTGAAAACAGGTTCATAGATAGAACCCAAAGTGTGAAAGTAGCTGACTCCAAGTCAGACTGCTGACCAGTCACAAGTGGAGTCCCACAGGGTTCGGTCCTGGGTCCTCTCCTGTTTGGTATCTACTTCTCTCAAGTCCAGGCCAACATGAAGGGACTCTGGCTGACAAAGTTCACAGATGATTGCAAGTTGGGTGCCATAATTAACCCCCCAAGTGATGCTGAAATCCTACAGAAAGGCCTCAATGAGAACAACGACTGGTGTCAGAACCATGGCCTTAAGCTCAATGCCAAGAAATGTGTTGTCATCCGCTTTGGGAAAAACCCTGTTCCCATGAATTACCACATTGATGGTAGTCCACTAAACACAGAAGGCGCTATAAGAGATCTGGGAATACAGGTTGACAGCAACCTCTCTTTTGACCACCACATTGACACTGTGGTCATAATGTCCTTCTATGTGGCACATCTCATTACTAAGGGATTTGCGTCCAGGAAGAAAGAGGTCGTCTCCCTCTACTCTTCCCTCATTAGGCCAATCAGGTCCAATGCCCCATTTGGCCTAGTACACACCTATGAACCTATGGTAATGGTAATGGTACTGGCCCTGTTGTTGGTGTTGTGGTTGATGTCTGTACCAATGGTAATGTCCACTTGGCAGTGTGGATCACAGTGTTCTAGATGCTGCTCTTGTTAGCCATGCTGTCAATGATCTTGGGTGTCCTCTCAGTTCGGGATTTGGTGTTTGTTCGGGTTCAGGTGTTCCCCCACCATATCTTTCTGATGGTTCTGGTCCATTTTATGATTCTGGGTCTGGTTCTGATCTAGGTAACCCTGCCCCTCATTGGACCTTTGAGGTGTGCTGGTAGCCAAGTGTATCTGTGAAGATGGTGGTGGTGAAGGAACTAGTTCCATCTGTGTCATGCCTCTGTCTGGTTCTTTGCATCAATTTCCCTCTCAAAAAACAGCTGGGGTTACTAGTGGTATCTTTTGTAGCTTATATTGAATCTCCTGTAACCAAGTCTATAGTTGTTGTAGTTCAACATCATCTGTCTTTTTTCTTGTTTTTTTCTTTTATTAAATCTCTCAGGGTCATCTTCATCATCCTGATCCCTTTTCATCATCTTTAGCTTGCACCTTTTAATGGATTGTTCAAGGCTTTTTACCCTCTCTCACAGAGAATCAAACCTTGTATCAAGGTCTTCATGGTTCTAATTTAATATAACTGTCTCCAGCTCTGAGATTACAGATTTAGTTGCCTCCTGTGTACCCAGATTATTTTTAAGGAGCAGTCTTATGAGGTTTCAGCTGGCATTAGTTAAGATATAAAACCATTCAGCCTCCAGTGTTTCATCAATATTATTCCACATATGCTTCTTGTTAAGGCACAGCGCCTAGGCAGCCTCTTCATATCTAGACTTTGTTGTAAGTAAATTTGCTATCATGCATTTCAATTCTTTTTTTAGTTTAGTAAAAGAACCAAAATTCTCCATAACTGAGTTATGAACTTCCTCACCATTACTGTTCCCTACATTAATCTTGTCTTCATCATTATCCTCCCAGGTACGTGCTGCCAGCAAGTCTCATATTCTGCTGTTTTCCATGTTAAAGTCCCAGTGGTGGAAAAAAAACACACACGGCAGTCCAAATGCACCAGTGAATGGATACAACACTGCAAAGACCTCATAGTGTACAACTGCAAAAAGAAAAATCTGTGGTATCCCTCCAGTCTCAGAAAACCCAGTATGCATCCTATACTGGGTCAAAAACAAACCAAGAAGAAAGTTTAGAATGTGGAGGGAGTGAAGTTCACTCTTTGAATTATATTATGCACCTAGTTCACTAATAAAAATTAAACTATAAAATATAGTCTACAAATAAATAAAATAGAAGACAGTAGATAGTCCACAGTTGAGTTAAAAATGGAATATCCTTTATTGAAACACACAAACCTATGTTGGCTAGGCTAGGTGCCCCATGGCTATACCAGTCTTTTGTTTCTAGTAATTTCCATTAAAAGTAAAAAAATTGTAGCTAAGCACCATAGTTAAAAGTTTATCTGTTCTTTCATGTTGTGCTGGTGTGTCATTGCTGTTTTGCCTGTACAAATCCAATCACTGTTTCTATACAATCATCATCTTCTTTTGGCAGTTTCCATTAGGGGTCGCCACAGCGGATCATCTGTTTTCATTTCTTCCTGTCCTCTGCATCTTGCTCTGTCACACCAACCACCTGCATGTCCTCTCTCACCACATCCATAAACCTTATCTTAGGCCTTCTTCTTTTCCTGTTACCTGGTAGCTTCATCCTTAGCATCTTTTTCCCAGTATACTCAGCATCCCTCCTCAGCACATGTTCAAACCAACGTAACCTTGCCTCTCTGGCTTTGTCTCCAAACCTTCCAACCTGGGCTGACCCCCTAATATACTTATTCCTAATCTTGTCCTCCCTCATCACACCCAGTGCAAATCTTAACATCTTTAACTCTGCCACATCCAGCTCTAACTCCTGCCTTTTTGTCAGTGCCTCTGTCTCCAAACCATATAACATAGCTGGTCTCACTACCCTCTTGTAGACCTTCCCTTTCACTCTTACTGGTACTGGTCTATTGCAAATCACTCCTGACACTCTTCTCCACCCACTCCATCCTGCCTGTACTCTCTTCTTCACCTCTCTTCCACACTCACCATTACTCTGAACTACTGATCCCAAGTATTTAAACTCATCCACCTTCACCACCTCTACTCCTTGCATCCTCACCATTCCTCTATCCTCCCTCTCATTCACACATATATATTCTGTCTTAGCCCTGCTGACCTTCATTCCTCTTCTCTCTAGAGCATATCTCCATCTCTCCAGGGTCTCCTCCACCTGTTCCTTACTCTCACTACAGATCACAATGTCATCTGCAGACATCATAGTCCACGGGGACTCCTATCTGATCTCGTCTGTCAACCTGTCCATCACCATTGCAAATTAGATCAGAACTGATCCTTGATGTAATCCCACCTCCACCTTAAATGCATCTGTTACTCCAACCACAGACCTCATCACTGTCACACTACCCTCGTACATATCCTGTACCACTCTTACATACTTCTCTGACACTCCCGACTTCCTCATACAATACCACAACTCTTCTCTTGGCACTCTGTCATATGCTTTCTCAAAGTCTACAAAAACACAATGCAACTCCTTCTGACCTTCTCTGTACTTCTCTATCAACACTCAAAGTAAACATCGCATCAGTAGTGCTCTTTCCCGGCATGAAACCATACTGCTGATCACTAATCATCACCTTCCTTCTTTACCTAGCTTCCACTACACTTTCCCATAACTTCATGCTGTGACTGATCAATTTAATCCCTCTGTAGTTACTACAGCTCTGCACATCACCCTTATTCTTAAAAATCTGTACCAAAACACTTTTTCTCCATTCCTCAGGCATTCGCTCACTTTCCAAAATGTAATTAAAAAATCTGGTTAAAAATTCCACTGCCATTTCACCTAAACACCTCCAGGCTTCCACAGGTATGTCATCTGGACCAGCAGCCTTTCCATTCTTCATCCACTTCATAGCTATCCTTACTTCCTCCTTGCTAATTCACTGCACTTCATAATTCACTATCTGCACATATTCCAATCTTCTCTCCCTCTCATTCTCTTCATTCATCAACCCCTCAAAGTACTTTTTCCATCTGCTCAACACACTCTCCTCACTTGTAAGTATGTTTCCCTCATTATCCTTTATCACCTTTACATGCTGCACATCTTTCCTAGCTCAGTCCCTCTGTCTAGCCAATTGGTACAGGTCCTTTTCTCCCTTCTTAGTGTCCAACCTTTCATGCAACTCTTCATATGCCTTATCCTTAGCCACCTCTCTCTTTGCCATGCACCTCATCTCCTTATACTCCTGTCTACTTTCTTCATCTCTCTGACAATCCCACTTCTTTGCCAACCTCTTTCTCTGTATACTCTCCTGCACTTCCTCATTCTACCACCATGTCTCCTTGTCGTCCTTCGTCTGTCCAGATGTCATACCAAGCACCTTTCTAGCCGTCTCCCTTACTAGCTCTGCTGTAGTTACCCAGTTATTTGGTAACTCTTCACTGCCACCCAGTGCCTGTCTCAACTCTTCCCTGAACTCTACCTCACAATTACCCCTTTTCAATTTCCACCATTTGATCCTTGGTGCTGCCCTCACACTCCTCCTCTTCTTCTCGATCACCAACGTCATCTTACAAACCACCATCCTATGCTGCTGAACTACACTTTCCCTGGTCACCACTTTACAGTCTCCAATCTCCTTCAAACTGGCCCTCTTACACAAGATATAATCCACCTGTGTGCATCTTCCCCCACTCGTATATGTCACCCTATGCACCTCCCTCTTGTTAAAATACGTATTCACCACAGCCATGTCCATCCTTTTTGAAAAATCCACTACCATCTGACCTTCTGCATTCCTTTGTTTAACACCATACCTACCCATCACTTCCTCATCCCCTCTGTTCCCTTCATCAACATGCCCATTGAAATCTGCTCTAATCACCACTCTCTCACCCTTGGGTACAGTCATCACCACTTCATCCAACTCACTCCAAAATTTTTCTTTCTCATACATTGCACACCCAACTTGTGGAGCATATGCACTAACAACATTCATCATTACACCATCAATTTCCAGCTTCATAAACATCACTCTATCCGACACTCTTTTCACCTCCAAAACACTTTTAGCATACTGTTCCTTCAGGATAACTCCTACACCATTTCTCATCCCATCCTCACCATGATAAAACAATTTGAACCCAACTCCGATACACCTACCCTTACTCCCCTTCCATCTGGTCTCTTGCACACACAATATACCAACCTTCTTTCTGTCCATCATATCGGCTAGCTCTCTCCCTGTACCAGTCATACTGCCAACATTCAAAGTTCCAACCCTCACTACCACAGTCCTAGCCTTTGTCCTCTCTTCCTACCTTCGGCCATGCCTTCCCCCTCCTCTCCTCCTTCGGTCAACAGTAGCCCAATTTTCACCTGCACCCTGTTGGCTAACAGTACTGGTGGCCGGCAGTGTTAACCCGGGCCTCGACCGATCTGGTATGTAAATATTTACTGCTATCTGCATGAATGATTTGGCCAAGTTTTATGCCAGATGCCCTTCCTGACGCAACCCTCCCCATTTATCCGGGCTTGGGACCAGCACAAAGAAATGCACTGGCTTGTGCATCCCCAGTGGCTGGGTTACTGTTTCAATGCAATAATTATGTGGAAGTACAGTATATAATGATTCAACATCTATTGCTAATAAAATGCCATCATCATCAATTGTAACATGTTTTTTTTTTTTTAAAAATCATTAAAGTAGTGAGTAGAAATGTTCTTCTCAGCCAGAGGTTGTAACAAAAAATCCAGGTAGATGGCAACAGCTTCAGTCAAGCTCCCCGCTTGCAACCCCTGGCCTGTAAGGAGGGTTTTCTCTATTTTTCTGTGACAGGGATTCCAAACAGTAGAAGAAATGTTGAGTGACACTAACTATTATGAGTCTTTATCTTTAGAAGAGATTAAGGCACCATACAAACTGGTACACAGCCTTGACTGCACTTTATGATGATAGTGTGTTAACAGATAACTTGTTTGACTATTTACAGACACCTTCCTTAACTTATCTAAATTCTTTGAAATCCTTAAGCCACATAAAAAAATAAAGAAAACCCTCCTTACAGGTCAGTGGTTGCAAGTGGGGCATCCCTGACTGAAGCTACTGCCATCTACCTGGATTTTGTGTTACAACCTCTGGCTGAGAAGAACATTTCACTCATAAAAGACTCTAATAATGTTTTAAGGAAAAGTAAAAAAACTTTTACAATTGATGCTGCTAGCATTTTATTAACAACAGATGTTGAATCATTATTTACTGTATATCCACATAATTATTGCATTGAAACAGTGATTGGTTCATATAGAAAATACAACAATAACACACCAGTACAATATGAAAGAAGAGTTAAACTTTTAGATATGGTGCTTAGCTACATTTTTTTACGTTTAATGGAAATTACTGTAAAGAAAGGACTGGTATAGCCATGGGGCCAGCTATGGCCCCTAACCTAGCCAACATAGGCTTATGTATTTCAATAAAGGGTATTCCATTTTTAACTGAACTGTGGACTACCTACTATTTTGTAGTTTATTTTGTACTAAGTATTTTCAGTTCAATTTTTATAAGTGAACTAGGTGCATAACATAACTCAAGGAGTGAACTTCACACCCTCCACACTGCGAAGTTTCTTCTTAGTTTGTTTTTGATCCAGTATAGGTTGCAAGACTGCATACTGGATTTTCTGAGACTTTGAGGGATACCACAGATTTTTTCGATTTGGAGCTGTACACTGTGACGTCTACGCAGTGTTTTATCCATTCAGTAGTCCCTTTGGACTGCAGTGTGTGTGTGTGTGTGTGTGTGTGTGTGTGTGTGTGTGTGTGTGTGTGTGTGTGTGTGTGTGTGTGTGTTGTGTGTATGTTTTTCCACCATTGGGACTTTAACATGGGAAACAGCAGAGTACTGGACTTGCTGGCAGCACCTACATGAGGAGAATGATAATGACAGGATTAAGCAAGGGAACAGTTATGGTGAGGAAGTTCATAACTCTGGTATGGACAATTGTGACTCTTTTAATAAACTAGAAAAGAACTGCAATTCATTTCTTTACCAAAAAGGCTCATCCAGACTATGCTACACTTTGCTGTGAAGGAACGGTTAGTTTGCTTTTATTTTTTGTATTTTGTATTACTTTATTGCCTTTTTATATTTAGAATACTGTGGTTTGTTTTCTTTATCTTGTTTTTACTTGCATTCTGCTTTAACAGCATATTAAAACTTCAAAAGAGACCACAGCTCTGTCTCAGGCAGAATTTTTTCCCGCCCACCCACGCAGTTACAGTTGTCTTGTTAAATACCACTGTCTTTCTAGTTGCCTGCCTCTTATGTTAACCTGACCATATATCTCATTTCCTCTCTTTCACTGGCTTGTGTGAGTAATCACAAAATCATCATTTTTGAAATCCCTCCCCTTCAACTATTTAAATTTATTGGCCATCCTACTGTATTCCATAGTACCAGAATACAAAAGTGACCACCCCTTTCAATCCATCTTGCTGTTTTAAAAATAGTGACTCTCCACTAAACCTTAACTTTTTAAACAGGTAAAACTTAAGTTACCTACTTTCACATCTAATTTCTCTAGTGCACACTGCAGTGTGCATTTTTTTTTTCATCTTACCTTTAAGCATCCCTGTGACTAGCACTTGCTCTAATACCTGCTGGAAAGCACTAGAAATCTGTAAACTGATACAAGCACTCAACTCTCCTTGTTAATAAGGAGAAATTAATAGTAGGCACTAAACAGCCTATAATTGCAAAGTACCTTGCTAAGGTAAGGGAAAACACCTCCTGTACTTTACAAAAATAAATAAATAAATAACACCAAACCAGCCATGTCCAAGGGTCAGCTTCCGGTGATTTCTCCTGTCCACCTGGTGAAACTGGGCATACTGGGGCAATGCAGCAATTGCCTCATGTACACAGACAACCCTCTCCTCCTACCACCAAACACTACAACCTGTGAGAGATGCACTTACACAGCCAAAATGGAAGCAAAGCTCTCTGCACTCAAGATTGTGCTAGACAGTCAAGAGGAGAAGGTTAACACCCACACCACACCTCAAGCAACACATAACCCTTCTAAACCCACACCAGCAACACCCACATATAGCAACCCTAAATCCACATATGCAGATGCCCTTAACTGTAACCTGCCCAAGCAACAAGGACCTCTGAAGCTGAAACGCAAACAAACACTGATCACAACTAAAGTGTCACATAGTTCACAACACCAGTGTACGACCCAGCAACAGCCCCTAAGGCAAGACAATGTACCTAACACTTTAGTCATAGGTGACTCTGCAGTCTGGCACACTGATGTCCCACTCACCAGGTTGAACAAGGCGAAAATTACAGTCAGCTGCCTATCGGGTGCAGGATCCGCCACATAACGCATGCACTCAAGTCACTCCACAACAAGTACAAATATGACTCTATCATTGTCCATGTTGGAGTGAATGACATGAGACATACCTCCCTGGACTACATGAAAAGAGACATAGAAGAGCTCTCGGATCATGTGGCCCAGGCAGGTATGACCCTAGCCCTGAGTAGCATCCTGTCTTCTCCCAGAATGATACCACAATATAAGGACAAAATGACTGACTTCAACAATTGGCTAAGCTTCTGATGTCATTCAAAGGGGATCCAGTATCTGTCTGCCTGGGACGACATGATCGACAGACCACGATGCTTTACCAGAGATGGTCTGCACCTGTCGCCCCTGGGATTCAGGTTACTGGCTAAGGCTCTTGCCACCTCTATAGTGCCTTTTTTAGGTAAAATTCAAAGGACAAAACCACCACCATAACAGGTATAGGCATGCAAAATCTGAAGGTAATGCTACTCATCGATATCTGTGCAGTAACTGAGACCTGGTTCAAGGCTCCAGAGAGCACCCCTGCAATACCAGGCTACAACTCTTACCACACTTTTTGGCCAACAAACCAGGATCGAAACACTAAAGGCGGAGGAGTGTCAATATTCACCAAGGATATTCACACCACCAGGCTAGTTGCCCAACAAAATGCGTCTGAAATTTTCCAGGTGCAACTAACACTAGGTAAGACTGCAATCCAAATTGTAGCTTGGTACAGATCCCCCAACATACCCCAAGATTCTCACTACACCTTTCTAAACATACTGGAAAATATTAAGATAGAACCAAACACCCTAATACTGGGTGATTTTAACTACCCTGTCATTAACTGGGAAAACTACTCATGTACCAACACCTTTGCCCAACGTTTCTTGGAATTCATAAATTCCAATGCCCTGGATCAACTAATCCATAGTCCCACCAGGGGCTGCAATATCCTAGACCTGGTCATTACCAACATGGGAAATCAATGCTCCACACCTATGGTCACCCACTCGTTAGTCAGGTCTGACCATAAGCTAATCACCCTTAACATCCACATCCCAGCCCCACCCCCCAGTAAGGAATCCTCCATAAAAAAACTTCTCCAAAGCCAACTTCATGCTATTCAAGTCAGAAGTGACAAACTTCATGACACCCATGCAGATGGGAACTGAAAGTTCAACTGCTGAATCCTACACTAAGGCACTGTACGAGCACATCCACTCATGCATGAATTGTGCCATCCCAAATACAACCAAGATGCTCTCGTCCAAAAAAAGGAAGCCAATCTGGTGGTCCCCTGCCATAAACAAACTTTACAACAAAAGGAAAAAACTGTTGCAGAAAAGAGGAAAATCCCAGGATGCAAAAAACTCCCTTACCAGCCTCAGTAAGAAACTGAGATCCCTCATAAAATCCTCCAAAGCTAGTTATGAAAATAAAATTGCCAAAGATTCTAAAGACAACCACAAGGCATTCTATAACTATGTCAAGAATCTAAATGGTAATGCTCAGATCTGCTCTGAGCTAAAACAGAATGGCATTAAATATACTGATCCCAAGGATATTGCCAATATCCTGGCAGATCAATTCAGTGCCAGCTTCACCCCCCTCTAACCCCCTAAATTGCCAATCTCAAAACCGGAAGAGTGCCAAATTCTGGTAATAACGGCCACACAGCTAAAAACGCACTCTCCAAAGCTAAGAATACAGCATCCATGGGACCAGATGACATCCCGGGCTGTGTACTACATGAACTACAATTTGAACTGGCACCTCACCTAAGTGTCATGTTTAATCATAGCCTCACCTCAGGTTTTGTGCCCACTGAGTGGCGCATATCTACAGTTATCCCACTCCACAAGGGGGGAACCACCTTGTATCCCGTAAACTACTGTCCCATCAGTCTGACGAGCCTAATCTGCAAGGCCATGGAGCATATTATCATGGAACTTATAAACAAAGACATTGGCCACCTTCAAATACTGGACCCCACCCAGTTTGGGTTCATGAAGGGCCGATCTTGTCTCCTGAACCTGATTGACTTCTTCGAATCAGTCTCCAGAGCCATGGACAAGGGTAAGGTGGTCCACACAGCCTATCTAGACCTTGCCAAGGCCTTTGACACCATCCCCCACTCTGGGATCATAGATAAACTTACTAAGCTGGGCATTAATCCCTATGTCACCCAATGGGTTGCTAACTGGCTTACTGATAGAACCCACACTGTAAAAGTAGCCGACTCCAAATCCAGCTCCAGACAAGTGACAAGTGGAGTACCTCAGGGTTCAGTCCTGGGGCCGATCTTGTTTGGCATCTACTTCTCTGAAGTACAGGCCAACACTAAGGGACTCTGGCTAACAAAGTTCGCAGATGACTGCAAACTGGGAGCCATTATTGATTCCCCAAATGATGTGGTTACTCTACAAAACGGCCTTACAGAAACATATGCTTGGTGCCAGAGCCATGGGATCAAGCTCAATGCCAAGAAATGTATAGTTATCCCCTTTGGGTAAAAACATGTACCCATGAATTACCATATAGGTGGCAGTACACTAAACACTGAAAGTGTGATAAGAGACTTAGGGACACAGGTGGACAGTGGTCTCACCTTCGATAACCACATCACCACAACAGTCAGGAAATCCTTCTATGTAGTGCACCTCATCACTAAGGGCTTTTCATCCAGAAAAAAGGAGGTCATTGTCCCACTGTACTCATCCCTCATTAGACCCATTATAGAATACAACGCCCCATTTGGTATGTACCTCTTAAGACATCTGCAACAACTGGAAAGGCCACAGAAATACCTCAGTAAAAGAATCACAGGCCTAAAGCAGATGCCCTATGCTGACCACCTTAAAAAACTCCAGCTATACTCAGTCGCATATCGTCTACTCAGATGCAATCTCTGCTTAACATACAAGGCCATGTCAAACCCAGAGCTGTTGGACATGCTACACTTAAAGAAATCCCAATCCCTCAGAGCCACACACTCCAGGGATCTAAACCTTGTCATCACAAAAAACAAAACATGTTGGAGGGATAGATTCCTGACCCAGATACTCCCCAGACTCTAGAATAGATTGCCCATACATGTCAAGCAGAGTGCCTCTTTGGCCCTCTTCAAAAGGAAAATTGACGATTGGATGGGAGAAAGGAAATTTACCCCAGGGATCACATCAGTTGCCCTGCTAGACAGGGTTCCAAGGAAGTAAATAGTGTGAGAAGAAATAGCCAGGGAATTGTTATGGCTAGGCTTGTATAGGCCCTAGGGCTGATAGCCTAGTACCAACCTATGAACCTATGAACATATGAACCTATGAACCTATGAAAGGGCTGTTCTGGGAGCACATTTACTTACAGCAAAGTCTAGATAAGAAGAGACTGCCTAGGAGGCTGAGCCTTAACAAGAATCCTGTGTGGAATATTATGGATGAAACCCTGACAGTTGAATGGTTTGATATCTTACCTAATACTACCAACAACCTCCTAAGACTGCTCCTTAAAAATAATTAGGCTAAACAGGAGGAAACTAAAGCTATAATCTCAGAGTGGGAGATAGCTGTATTAAATAAGAACCACTAAGATCTTGGTGTGAAGTTTGATTCGCTGAGAGAGAGGGCAAAAAGCTTTGAACAGTCCATTAAAGAACATAAGCTGAAGAAGAATAAAAGGGATCAGAATGATATGGATGACTTTGAGAGATTTAATAAAAGAAAAACCAAGAATAAAGACAGAAGACTTTTTTAACTACAACAACTATATATGTGGTAACAGGAGATTCAACAGGGGCTACAAAATATTCCACCAGGAACCTCAGCAGATTTTTTGAGAGGGAAGTTGACTCATAAAACTGGACATATGCATTACACAGATGGAACAAGATCCCCCACCACCACCATCTTCACAGATACCCTTGGCTTACAGCAAACCTCAGAGGTCCAACGATGACCAGGGTTACCTAGATCAAAACCAGACCAAGAATAACAGAATGGACCAGAACTGTCAGAGGGGTATGGTGAAGGAACATCTGAACCAGAACCAATATCAGATACAGAACCAATAGTACAACTGACATCAAAAACAGCAGGGTTACCAAAAGCAGCATCTGGAACACTGAGACCCACACTATCAAGAGGCACATTGCCATTAGTAGAGACATCAACCACAACACCAAAAACAGGAGCAGTACCAATATCATTACCAGGATCGACATCAGAGCTCCAAGGAGGATAATGCTTTCAGAGCCACCAGGAAGACTACTGTCACAATTCACTGAGACTCCAGAGGATACAAGAGGACTTTCAATGATCCCTAACCCCAGTTAGACCTCCTCTGGACCACCAGTGAAACAAGCAATGGAAAACAGTGAGGGAAATGAAATAATTGGGGGAGCTCATTTACATTCCAGGACCCAGATCCAGATGGACAAACTAGCCACATTATTAACTTACCCTGTTGTAAGCAATCACTCAAAAGAAAATAACTTACTGACATTCGGATTAGTGTGCTTTCAAAGGGATTAGCTGGCCAAAGCTGCTTAAACTCTGAGCTTTGGCCAGCTAAGACCTACATGCAATCAACTGGACATATTAGTGAATTTAAGTAAATCTTTATCTGCACTTTTTTCAAATAATGCAGCATTTAAATTGATTTATTTGTGTTGCATTGAATACTATCTAGCTGGAAGCTGTGGCTCTGTTTTTTTCAGTTAATGCTTGTTAGAATTCCTGCATAGCCAGTGATACGTGGGGGTAGTTCACTTCATTGTTATTCAGTTTCTGCCTTATATAAGTGGTACATTTTGGATTATTTTCTGCCTAAACTCTAAGCTTTGGCCAGCTAAGACCTACATACACTCAACTGGATGTATAAGTGAATTTTAAGTAAATCTTTATCTGCACTTTTTTAAAATAATACAGCATTTAAATTGATTTATTTGTGTTGCATTGAATACTATCTAGCTGAAAGTTGTGGCTCTGTTTTTTCAGTTAATGCTTGTTAGAATTCCTGCATAGCCCGTGATAAGTGGGGGTAGTTCACTTCACTGTTATTCAGTTTCTACCTTATATAAGTGGTACATTTTGGATTATTTTCTACTTAAACTCTGAGCTTTGGCCAGCTAAGACCTACATGCAATCAACTGGATCTATAAGTGAATTTAAGTAAATCTTTATCTGCACTTTTTTTCAAATAATACAGCATTTAAATTGATTTATTTGTGTTGCATTGAATACTATCTAGCTGGAAGTTGTGGCTCTGTTTTTTCAGTTAATGCTTGTTAGAATTCCTGCATAGCCCATGATAAGTGGGGGTAGTTCACTTCACTGTTATTCAGTTTCTACCTTATATAAGTGGTACATTTTGGATTATTTTCTACTTAAACTCTGAGCTTTGGCCAGCTAAGACCTACATGCAATCAACTGGACCTATAAGTGAATTTAAGTAAATCTTTATCTGCACTTTTTTCAAATAATACAGCATTTAAATTGATTTATTTGTGTTGCATTGAATACTATCTAGCTGGAAGTTGTGGATCTGTTTTTTTCAGTTAATGCTTGTTAGAATTCCTGCATAGCCAGTAATAGGTGGGGGTAGTTCACATCGTTGTTATTCGGTTTCTGCCTTATATAAGTGGTACATTTTGGATTATTTTCTGCTCAAACTCAGAGCTTTGGTGAGCTAAGACCTACATGCAATCAACTGGATGTATAAGTGAATTTAAGTAAATCTTTTTCTGCACTTTTTTCAAATAATACAGCATTTAAATTGATTTATTTGTGTTGCATTGAATACTATCTAGCTGGAAGTTGTGGCTCTGTTTTTTCAGTTTATGCTTGTTAGAATTCCTGCATAGCTAGCGACAAGTGGGAGTAGTTCACTTCATTGTTATTCAGTTTCTTCCTTATATAAGTGGTACATTTTGGATTATTTTCTGCTTAAACTCTGAGCTGCCAGCTAAGACCTACATGCAATCAACTGGACCTATAAGTGAATTTAAGTAAATCTTTATCTGCACTTTTTTCAAATAATACAGCATTTAAATTGATTTATTTGTGTTGCATTGAATACTATCTAGCTGGAAGTTCTGGCTCTGTTTATTTCAGTTAATGCTTGTTAGAATTCCTGCATAGCCAGTAATAGGTGGGGGTAGTTCACATCATTGTTATTCGGTTTCTGCCTTATATAAGTGGTACATTTTGGATTATTTTCTGCTTAAACTCTGAGCTTTGGCCAGCTAAGACCTACATGCAATCAACTGGACATTTAAGTGAGTTTAAGTAAATCTTTATTTGCACTTTTTTCAAATAATACAGCATTTAAATTGATTTATTTGTGTTGAATTTTATACTATCTAGCTGGAAGTTGTGGCTCTGTTTTTTCAGTTAATGCTTGTTAGAATTCCTGCATAGCCAGTGATAAGTGGGGGTAGTTTACTTCATTGTTATTCGGTTTCTGCCTTATATAAGTGGTACATTTAGGATTATTTTCTGCTTAAACCCTGAGCTTTGGCCTGCTAAGACCTACACGCAATCAACTGGATGTATAAGTGATTTTAAGTAAATCTTTATCTGCACTTTTTTCAAATAATACAGCATTTAAATTGATTTATTTGTGTTGCATTGAATACTATCTAGCTGGACGTTGTGGCTCTGTTTTTTCAGTTAATGCTTGTTAGAATTCCTGCATAGCCCGTGATAAGTGGGGGTAGTTCACTTCACTGTTATTCAGTTTCTGCCTTATATAAGTGGTACATTTTGGATTATTTTCTACTTAAACTCTGAGCTTTGGCCAGCTAAGGTCTACATGCACTCAACTGGATGTATAAGTGAATTAAAGTAAATCTTTATCTGCACTTTTTTCAAATAATACAGCATTTAAATTGATTTATCTGTGTTGCATTGAATACTATCTAGCTTGAAGTTGTGGCTCTCTTTTTTCAGTTAAAACATGTTAGAATTCCTGCATAGCCAGTGATAAGAGGAGGTAGTTCACTTCATTGTTATTCAGTTTCTCCCTTATATAAGTGGTACAAGTGGTACATTTTGAATTATTTTCTGCTTAAACTCTGAGCTTTGGCCAGCTAATACCTACATGCAATCAACTGGATGTATAAGTGAATTCAAGTTAATCTTTATCTGCACTTTTTTCAAATAGTACAGCATTTAAATTGATTTATTTATGTTGCATTGAATACTATCTAGCTGGAAGTTGTGGCTCTGATTTTTCACTTAGTTCTTCACCCACCCTCCCTGCTTTTGTTTTGGTGTTAATCTTGGTTGCTTTGAAACTGCCCATCCCTCTTGTAAATTTGTATTTTGGATACTCCTCCTGGGCCCATCTCATTTGCTCACTCAAAAAAAAAATTGCACTTTTTTCATCTGCTTTTACTGTATTTATGTTTCTTCCTACTTTATTCCTTTATTTTGCTTTTGCGTCATCTTAAAAGTACTCAGTTGTATTTTTATTACTGCTTGGTGTAACTATCATTCTAAGCCTTTTGGTTTAAGCACTTGGGCTTCAGACCAGTTGTTTTACATTAAGAAGTTTTGTGGTCTGCACTGTTGTTGCAGGTTATGTAGCTTACATCCTTCTAAGTTGGAAACTGCTGATTTAAGGCTCAGTGTCTGTTATTTTAAAAGTGTATTAGTTCTGGTTTAAGCACTTGGGCTTCAGGCCAGTTATTTTACATTAAGAAGGTTTGTGGTCTGCACTCTTATGGTAGGAGAGGCTGGACTCTGCCCTTCTGAGCTGAGAATTTCTTGTTAAAGGCTTATAGTGCCTGCATATTTGAACTGTTTCTTACTGAAATTAGTGTGTCTTGTTTGCTCTAGCATAGACTAGATCCAGGCCTGCTGAATCTAGCTTTGTTTGTATAACTTGACCACTAATCCAAGCCTTCTTAAAAGTATTCAATTTTATTTATTACTGCTTGGTAGTAACCTGATTAAAGTGTAGCTATCATTCTAAGCCTTTTGGTTTAAGCACTTGGGCTTCAGACCAGTTGTTTTACATTAAGAAGTTTTGTGGTCTGCACTGTTGTGGCAGGACAGGTAGCTTACATCCTTTTAAGTTGGGAACTCCTGATTGAAGGCTCAGTGTCTGTTATTCTAAAAGTGTATTAGTTGTGGGAGGAGAGGCTGGACTCTGCCCTTCTGAGCTGAGAATTTCTGGTTAAAGGCTTATAGTGCCTGCATATTTGAACTGTTTCTTACTGAAATTGGTGCACCTTGTTTGCTGTAGCATAGACTAGATGCAGGCCTACTGAATCTAGCTTTGTTTGTATAACTTGAGCACTAATCCAGGCCTTCTTTTTTTGGAGAAGGTTCTCCTGCACCCCAGTGGCAAGAGTGTGCAGTTAGAACTTGTCTGATTGAAGACTACAGGCTCAGTTTTGAGATTTTTTACTTGTTAATTGGGTAATTTGTTTAAAAGCCTTTTCTGATTGTTTGTAGTCATCTAAAGCTGTTTTAAGTGTATTTTTGTACTGTTTTTGCCTTATCTTTAAAAAAAAAACTGTTTCCTTGTTTCCCACCTTTCTAAGCTAGTATAGTCCAGTTTTCAGGCTAGTGTTGAATTCAGGGCTATGTTACAATTTTCTGAGTTGCCCATACCTTACTTGGATAGAGGGAGGTTTCTCTGTTCACCTGTGAGAGAGGGAGCTTTGAGCAGCCATCTGTCCCTGGAGGAGTGGTTCCAGCCCAAAAGTTAGAAGTTTATAGGCCATTTTGGGCTAATTTCTATGTCTTTAATTTCCCTGCTGTAAAAACCATGTTTGCATAGTTTTGCACATCTGGGTAGTGCCAGTAAGCTAGGGCTAAATTTATCCCGGCTCCACCAAGTCTTCTCTTCAGTTTTTTTTTCCCTTGAAAGTAGTCTAACTCTCAACCTAAGCACTTAAAAAGCATCCTACAGTCCAGCACTTGCTCAGATTTAATAGCAAGCACTAATATACCCTGACACTTGATTGCCCAGCAGCATAAGGCTCATTATTCACCCCTCACCAACCAAGTGACTAAGCAACTCACCCTACTATTCAGGCATGACCAAAGGGCAATTTCAGGTATACTCTCCAGTCCAGCTGGTGAACATGGGTATCCTGAGGCAATGTTACAACTGCCTCATGTACACAGACAACCCTCTCCTCCTACCACAAAACATTAACATATACAAGAGATGCAATTATATATCAAATTTGAGGCTAAGCTCTTTCCACCCTAGACTGGAACAGGCAGTCATGAGGAGAAGGTTAACACTTGCACCACACCTCCAGTCTCACACAGACATATTAAACCAGCACTGGCAAAAAATATACATAAATACACAAAATCATACTTGGAGGCTCTAAATAAAAATCTGCAAAAGCATCAGAGACCTCCAAAGCAGACACCCAAAAAACCTGCACCTCCCATCACAAACCAGACAACACATAAAACACAAAATCAGTATGCCGCACAATCACAGCCCTTAAGGCAAAATAACATACCTAACACACTAGTAATAGACGACTCTATAGTCAGGCACACTGACGTCCCACTCACTAGGCTGGACAAGGAGAAGGTTACTGTTAGCTGCCTGTCGGGAGCCAGAATCCGCCGCATAACACAAGCACTCAGGTCACTCTAGAACAAGTTCAAATATGACCCTGTCATTGTTCATGTTGGTGTGAATGACCTGAGACACACCTCCCTAAACTATATGAAAATAGAAATGGAAGAGCTCTCTGATCATGTAGCCCAGGCAGGTATGATCCTGACCCTAAGTAGCATCCTGCCCTCACCAAGAATGATACCGCAGTATAAAGAAAAAATGATCAATTTCAACAATTGGCTAAGCTTCTGGTGTCATTCATAGGGGATCCAGTGTCTGTCAACCTAGGGTGACATGCTCGACAAGCCAAGTTGCTTTGGAAGAGATGGCTTGCACCTGTCACCCTAGGCTTTCGAATACTGGCCAAGGCTCTTGTTTGTCCCATAGTGCATTTTTAGGCAAGGCTCAAAAGTCAAACCCACCTCCATAAATAGCACAAATAAAAAAATGAGGGTTATGCTACTTAATGCCAGGAATTTAAATCTCAAAATGCACGCACTCAAAGCACTCCTCAGTTTGGAGAACATTGACATCTGTGCAGTAACTGAAACCTGGTTCAAGGCTCCACAGAGCACCTCAGCACTACCGGGCAACAACTCATACCACACATTTCGGCCACAGAACATGGACCGAAACACAAAAGAAGGGGGTGTATCCATATTCATCAATGATACCTATGCCTCCAGGTTAGTGGCGCAGCATGATACCTCCGAGATCATCCATGTCCAACTAACATCAGGCAAATCTGCAATGCAAATTGTGGCCTTCTACAGATCACCCTCCATGACCCAGGATGACTACTCCGCCTTTCTGGAGACACTGGAAAACATGAAGGTCCTACCAAACACCCTGATATTGGGTGATTTCAATTACCCTACTGTTAACTAAAAAAACTGCTCAAGTACAAACTCACAGGTCCAGCGCTTCCTAGAATTTATCAACTCAAATGCCCCGGATCAGCTGGTAAACTCCCCTACCAGAGGTGAAAACATATTGGACCTGGTCATCACCAACATGGGTGACACGTGTTCCACACCAGAGGTCAACCCATCACTGGTTAGATCAGACCATAAACTAATCACTCTGGATGTCCACACCACACCACCACCTCCAACTAAGGAAACCACAGTGAAAAACTTTTCTATAGCAAACTTCACCTTATTTAAGACAGAGGTGGTAAGTTTCACGGCCCCTACGCTAAAGGATTTTTACAGTGTCCAAGATGCAGGAACCTTTACAAATGAACTCTATGAGCACCTACAAGGATGCATGCGTTGTGCCATCCCTAACAAACCCAAGACTCACACCCCTAAGAGAAGGAAACCAGTCTGCTGGGCCCCTGCCATAAACAGGCTATACAATAGAAGGAGGAAACTAGTTCAGAAAAAAAGCAAATCCCAATAAGGAAAGACATCCCTGATCAGTATCAGTAAGAAACTAAGGTCCCTCATAAAATCCTCCCAGGCTAACTTCGAAAGAAAAATAGCCAAGGATTCAAAAGATAACCACAAAGCCTTCTTTAGCTATGTCAAGAATCTAAGTGGCAACTTGCAGAAAGGCTCTGAGCTAGTGTAAAATAGTACAAAATATACTGAACCGACTGATATTGCAAACATGCTGGCAGATAGATTCAGTGCAAACTTCACCCCCCTCTCACCCCCAAAAGGGCCCACAACAATACCGGAAAAGTGTAGTGTCCCGGAAATCACAGACGCACAGGTGAAAACAGCCCTTTCAAAAGCCAAAAGCACAGCGTCAATGGGACCAGATGATGTCCCAGGCTGCGTCTTGCACGAACTACAGAATGAACTAACCCCCCACCTAAACACACTGTTCAACCTCAGCCTCTCCACAGGCTCCATGCCCATAGAATGGCACATAGCAACAGTTATTCTGCTCCACAAAGGAGGGGTCACAACTGACCCTGGTAGCTATCGCCCCATAAGCCTGACTAGCCTGGTCTGCAAGGCTATGGAGTGCATCATCATGGAACTCATTAACAAAGACATTGGGAACCTCCAAACACTTGACCTGACCCAGTTCGGCTTTGTTAAGGGAAGATCATTACTACTAAACTTGGTTGACTTCTTCGAGACAGTCATCAAGGCCATAGATGAGGGGAAGGTAGTTCACACAGCCTACCTTGACCTCACCAAGGCTTTTGAAACCATTCCCTACTCTGGAATTATAGAAAAACTCACCAGCTTGAACATAAACCCCTATGTCACGAGATGGGTTGCCAACTGGCTTACAGACAGAACTCACACGGTAAGAATAGTGGGCTCCAGGTCCGACTCTAAACCAGTCGCAAGTGGTGTCCCACAAGGCTCGGTCCTGGGACCCCTACTGTTTGGCATATACTTCTCAGAAGTACAGGCAAACGCAGGAGGACTATAGCTAACCAAGTTCCCCAATGACTGCAAACTAGGAGCCATAATTGACTCTCCGGCTGACACGGACATTCTCCAAAAGGGCCTTACTGAGACGGACACCTGGTGTCAAAGTCATGGCCTCAAGCTAAATGCCAAAAAATGCATAGTCATCCCGTTTAGAAAAAACAAAACACCCATGAATTACCACATAGGTGGCAGCCCCCTTAATACAGAAGAGGTAATAAGAGATCTGGGGACCCAGGTAGATAGCAATCTCTCCTTTGACAATCATATTGCCAAAGTAGTTAGGAAACCCTTCTATGTAGCCCATCTAATTACTAAAGGGTTCACATTTAGAAATAAAGAGGTTATAGTGCCCCTCTACTCATCACTCATCAGACCCATCATAGAGTACAATGCCCCTTTTGGGATGTACCTCGCAAGACACTTCCAACAGCTGGAAAGACCACAAAAGTACCTCACCAAGAGAATTACTGGCCTCAAACATATGTCCTATGCAGCCCAACTGAAAAAACTCCAGCTGTACTCAGTGGCATATCGCTTACTCAGAGGTGATCCCTGCCTGACTTACAAAGCCATGTCCAACTCAGAATTGATGGACATGCTCCACCTAAAGAAACCCAAGTCACTGCGAGTCACTCGCTCTAGTGAGCTAAACCTCGCCACAACAATAAATAGAACATACTGGAGGGATAGATTCCTGTCACAGAGACTCTCCATGCTTTGGAACAAAATTCCTAACTACATTAAGCAGAGTCCCTCACTAACACTCTTCAAGAGAAGCCTTGACGAGTGGATGGGTAACAGAAAATACACCCCTGGGATCACTTGATTGGCTCTTCTTGACAGAGACTCAGTTAATTAATCAGTGGGGTGGCAAAAGCTGACACACTCTGGCTAGGCTTATAAATGCCCTTGGGCAGATAGCCTAGTACCTACCTACCTATGAACCTACCTAAATCCTATGTTAGAAAATTGAATCTGAAAGTTCTGTACTATGGCAAATCTGATACCACTGAGAAAAAAAAACCTAAGGAAAAAATAATAAAAAGGCCCAGTAATTACTGCCATCCCTTACACCAAACTTTAGCAGTCTTTGAGGTCAAATGTGAAATGGACATCGGGAAAGGAGTTCCTATCATGAAATCAAACAGGCTGAAGAGTGAACAGCTTTAACATCAGAAATGCCATTCATCAATGTGTTTTTTGTGATTGCGGTACAGTGAAGATCGGAAAAATTGCCCTTTCCTCACTATAGTGCTATCTTGGAGTTGGTATATATAATTAGCATGGATTGTGGGGGGTGCAGCCCCCCACACAAGTGACTTTGAGGTACTGCATTTTCGATGTTTAAACCATTCACTTTGCGGTCTTTTCGATCTCATAATATAGACCCTCAGGAAAGTACTGAAAAAACAAGCAGGGGAAAAGTTCTACAACCTTAACAGAGGTGAGAAAAAGGCATTACTAGAGGTAGGCAGAGATAAGTCTCGATGGGTACAAAGGCTGACAAAAGAGGGGTATTTTTTTTTTACTGATACCCGCAGCTATAACCAGAGGATAGAAGAATAGCTGAGTAACACTGTTATTTGTCTTTAGCTTTAGAAGAGATTAAGGCATCATATAACAACTGGTACACAGCCTTGACTGCACTTTATGGTGATGGTTTGTTAACAGATAACTTCTTTGACTATCTGCAGACACCTTCTCAATACTTGCCTAAATTCTTTGGAATTCATAAGCCACATAAAAATAGAGAAACCCCTCATCATAGGCCAGTGCTTGCAAGTGAGGGATCCCTGACCAAAGCTGCTGCCATATACTTGGATTTTTCATTACAACCTCTGGCTGAGAAGAACATTTCACACATAAAAGAGTCTAATAATTTTTTAAGTAAAATAAATAATGTTAAAATTGATGTTAATAGAATTTTATTAACAATAGATGTTGCATTATTATATACTGTTGTTGTTGATGTTGTTGTGTCTTTTGGCTTTTCCCGGTTAGGGGTCGCCACAGCGGAATTCCACTCCGCTAATGATTGGTAGTTGATTTTTATGTGCCGAGTTACCAGCCCTGATGCACAACCTTCAACGAAGGTACAGCCATTCACGCATGTCTCCACGCAGAAGACGCTCTAGCTGAGAATCGAACCGGACAGCGTCTTACTGTGAGGTGACAACGCTACCGCAGCACCACCACCACGGATTGCATTATTATATACTGTACTTCCACATAATTATGTATTAACAATAGATGCTGCATTATTATATACTGTACTTCCACATAATTAAACAATGATTGGTTCGTAGAGGAAAAATAACAGTGGGACACCTGCAAAACATGAAAGAACAGTTAAACTTTTAGATATAGTGCTTAGCTACAATTTTGTTATGTTTAATGTAAACAAAAGACTGGTATAGCCACGGGGGCAGCTATGACCACTAGCCTAGCCAATGTAGGTTTGTGTGTTACAATAAAGGATATTCCATTTTTAACTCAACTGTGGACTACCTACTGTTTTCTATTTTATTATTTTGTAGTACATATTTTACAGTTCAATATTTATTAGTGAACTAAGTGCATAACATAATTCAAGGAGTGAACATCACACCCTCCACACTGCAAAGTTTCTTCTTCATTTGTTTTTGACCCAGTATGGATTGCATACTGTGTTTTCCGAGATTTTGAGTGATACCACAGATTTTTTTTCTTGCAGTTGTACACTATGAGGTCTTTGCAGTGTTGTATCCATTCATTGGTACCTTTGGACTGCAGTGTGTGGGTTTTTTTCCACCACTGGGACTTTAACATGGAAAACAGCAGACTATGAGACTTGCTGGCAGCACCTACATGGGAGGAGAATGATGAAGACAAGATTAATGCAAGGAACAGTAATGGTGAGGAAGTTCATAACCCAGTTATGGAGAATTTTGACTCTTAATAAACTAGAAAAAGAAATGAAATAAATAAAACGGTTATTTTGGGAGCAAATTTACTTATAATAAAGTTTAAATAAAAAGAGACTGCCTAGGGGGCGGCACCTTAACAAGAATCCTATGTAGAATAATTTGGATGAAACCCTGAGAGCTGAATGGTTTGATACCTTAGCCAATGCCAGCTACAACCTCATAAGACTGCTCCTTAAAAATAATGTGACTACACAAGGTGCAACTAAAGCTGTAACCTGAGAGCTGGAGATGGCTATATTAAATGATAACAATGAAGACTTAATGCAAGGTTTGATTCTCTGAGAGAGATAGTAAAAAGCTTTGAACAATCCATTAAAGAACGTAAGATGAAGAAGATGAAAAGGGATCAGAATGATAAGGATAATCCTGAGAGATTTAATAAAAGAAAAAATAGAATAAAGACAGAGGATTTTTTAAACTACAACAACTATAGATGTGGTAATAGGAAAGTCAACAGGGAATACAAAAGATACCACCAGCAACCCCAGCAGGTTTTTTGAGAGGGAAATCAATGTAAAGAACTCTACAGAGGCTTGACACAGATGGAAAAATGTTCACCACCACCAGCATCTTCACAGATATCCTTGGCTAACAACACACCTCAGAGGTCCAATGAAGGGCAAGGTTACCTACATCATAACCAGACCCAGAATCACAGAATGGACCAGAACTGTTGGAGAGATATAGTGAAGGAACACCTGAACCAGAACTAATACCAGATCCAGAACTGACAGGACAACTGAGACCAAAGTCAGCAAGGCAACCAAGAGCAGCACCTGGAACACTCAGAACCCACCACCAAGAGGGACATTACCATCAATACAGACATCAACCACAACACCAACAACAGGACCAGTACCAATACCATTACCAGGACTAACATCAGAGCTTCAGAGGAGGGCAATACATTAGAGTCAGCAGGAAGACTACCACTACAATATTCTGAGACTACAAATGTCACAAGAGGGGTTCAGTGATCCCCAACCCCAGCTAGAGCCCCACCAGAAGACCAGAGAACCATGCAATGGAAAAGGATGAGGGAAATTAAATATCTGGGGAAGGGCAAGTACAGCCCAGGACCCAGGATTAAATGGAAAAACAGCCATGCTATTAACTTACCCTGTTGTCCATAATCACTCCAAAAAATAACTTACTGACATTCAGATTAGTGTGCTTGCAAAGGGATTAACTTCTGCTCCTCACTGCAGGTCTGGCACATCACAGGTACTGCTTGATTTAAAATCCTGTGTTAGAGAATTGAATCTGAAAGGTCTGTACTATGACAAATCTGATACCAGGGAGAAAACATATGGAAGAAACAATGAAAGACCAAGTAATTACTGTCTTCCCTTACACCAAACTTTAGCAGCTTTGGTGGTTAAATGTGAAATAGACATCTGGAAAGTACTGCAAAAAAAAAAAAAAACAGCATGGAGAAAGTTCTACAACCTTAACAAAGATGGGAAAAAAGCATTGCTAGAGCTATGCAGAGATAAGTCTCGATGACTTATGAAGGCTGACAAAGGAGGTGGCATTGTTGTTACTGATACCATCAGCTATAACCAGAAGATAGAAGAATGCTGAGTGACACTATTATGAGTCCTTTCCTTTAGAAGAGATTAAGGCATCATACAACAACTGGTACACCGCCTTGACTGCACTTTATGATGGTTGTTTGTTAACAGATAACTCATTTGACAATATACAGACACCTCCCCCCCCCCACTTGCCTTAAATTGAAGTCCCTGCGCCACATAAAAATAAAGAAAACCTTCTGTACAGGCCAGTGGTTGCAAGCGGGGGGGGGGGGGTCTGTGACCAAAGCTGCTGCCATCTACTTGGATTTTTTGTTACAACTGTGATGACCCTCTCTACTCCAAGACAGTAATTAAGGACTCCCAATCCTCACCACTGACACCAATGAGAGGCGGTCACTAAAAATAGGAATAGTTTTACACAGTAATTCAAATGCAGCTCTCTCCATCAAGCACAATTTCCCCGAAGAGCAAACAAGGAACATGATCCACTGGGACTGGACTGTCTGTCTCTCCAGATTCCAAACAAGCCCCACCTTGGAGCACTGTGTCCCAGTTCCAAGTATCTGACACACACACACACACACACACACACACACACACACACACACACACACACACACACACACACACACACACACACACACACACACACCTGGGAAAGGCTGACACAGATCCACCAGCTGTATCCCCTCTCTCCAGACTGCAAGGTAGATTGTTGCCTCCAGCCAGATACTCAGACTCTTTCAAAAAGTAACCAATTATACTGTGTCAAATTAATACTGATACAAACAGTAGAGTATGACTAAAGCAGTAAAGCATATCAGAGTGGCCACAGTATCAATAAAATAAGCACAAGTACTCTCAAATTGTTAAAAGTATTCTCTAAAAAACAGCCACAATGGAAATGTACAAAATATTTAATAATGGATAATAAAATGGAAAACAGTTCAAACACAGGAATATTGGATAGATTTTACAGGTGCATACAAAATAGTACAAAACTAATCTCACTGTATTATTCCTAACGGAACTAAAGAGAAGCTGTCCCTAATTAACTCACTTAGTATTGCAAGACAAGATATATTGCAGAGATGCTTACTTCCACAACGCAAGATGAGATACTACACACTGAGTGAACTGTACAACTAACAGCTGACCAACTAGCAAATGAAATGTGATAACTGACAATCTTTTATATCAGATGCTAAAGGGGAAAAAACAGCAAACCACTGCTGCCAGAGTTCCATCCTTTACCTGGTTATAGAATGACATTACATCTAGTCAGCTGACTCTGACACAACTGAACTCTGTTAAGATTCTGTTACAGCTTTTTTAACATAAGCAACGTTTGCAAATACATTTTAATACAAGCATCTGTGCAAATCAATGTGACAGTCAAATGACATAAGATTATTTACAAAACTTCAGCCAGCCATGCTGGCATATGCTACACATGCACTGTCTTAGTTCTCCTGGTCCAGCTGGCAATACCTGACAATATCCTAACAACCTCTAGCTGAGAAGAGCATTTCACACATAAAAGACTTTTATGATTTTTTTAAGGAAAATAAAAATGTTACAATTCATGCTGATAGCATTTTATTAAAAATAGATGTTGAGTTATTATATACTGTACTTCCACATAACTATTGTATTGAAACAGTGATTGATTTGTACATGAAAAGCAACAATGACATACCAGCACAACATGAAAGAACAGGTAAACTTTTAGATATGGTGCTTAGCTACAATTTTTTTATGTTTAATGAAAATCGCTATAAACAAAAGACTAGTATAGCTATGGGGGCATCTATGAACCCTAGCCTAGCCAACATAGGTTTGTGTTTTTCAATAAAGGATATTCCATTTTAATTCAACTGTTGGCTACTTTCTATTTTCTATTTTATTATTTTGTTGTACATATTTTACAGTTGGGTTTTTATTAGTGAACTAGGTGAGTAACATAATTCAAGGAGTGAACTTCACACCCTCTACACTGTGAAGTTTCTACTTGGTTTGATAAAAAAAAAACATAAAAGGACATGTTAGTGTTGTGGAACATTCTAAGACAGTTTCAAGTCTTTTCAAGATACAAAAGTAATAAAAATAAAACAAAAGCAACAGCTGTAAAATATGTTCTGACACATAAATTGGTCCATTAATCTCCATATTTATGGGGGCATGATAAAATGAAATACTTAGCAGTATGGGTTAAAATGGGCCAGATTCAATAAAGCTTACACTTTAAGTGTACACTAAGTGCATATGGTATGTATGCAATAAAATTCTTATCACCATTTGTTGTGCTTTCTAGTCACTCAGAAAGATTACTCTGAGTACACATCATCTACACATTTTTATTTCTATTTTATTTTATTTTACATTTGTTAACTTGGGAAGTCCGATTGGACACAGGTCCATTTTCAGTGGAAGCCCAGGGAGAAAAGCTCCACATAGCAATAAGAATGTATACATACAAGAATACAAATAGCCATACATAAGCAAGCATTAACAATTTCTAGATAGTTTCAACAGTGAATGACGCATGCAAGAAAAACTTAAGAGTTACATTTTTTTTTTCACTAGAAGAAGGTTTCTCATTCTGTTCAGAACCTTACATTAGTTAAACAGGTGGACTGGCTCTGTAAAGGACTTATCATTGGAATAGTTGGATCTTGGCAGACTCCTAGCAACAGTGCAGAGTGTGGATTAACCTGGGGAGCAGCATGGGCAAAGCCAGTTATTTAAGTAATGGGTTTTGAGGAGTTTTTTAAATTAAAGGTAAGAGGTGGTAGAAGTTAACTGGCTTGGGAGTGAATGGAGCAGGCAAGGAGAGATTTCCCAGCTTCATTTTTATGTTTGATGACATTGATGAAGTTTTGATTATTGGAGTATACATTGGATTGTTGGTATAGGGATGAATTAAGTGCTGAAGTGCTGTTTTTTTTCTGGAGGGTAGTAGAGCTTATGTGCTATTAGGAGTTAGTTGAGTAGGTAGGAGTAGCTGAGGTAGCTCAAGCCAATTTAGTTGCTTGAGGGAAAGGCAGTGATGGGATCTGTGAGAGGCATATGTGGCAAACTTGGCAATCTTGTTGTAACAAGATTCCCTTTTGTTTAGTTCGCTATGGCGAAGGTTGGTAAAGATAGGGGAGGCATAAAGGAGAATAGATAGGAGGTGAGTCCTTGCAATAGTGGCTTTGGTATGTTTAGTGATGAACTGTTTGTTTCTATAAAGGAGACAAACTTTTTGTTAACTTTCTTTATTGTTTGGGCTATGTGTATATCAAATTTCAGATTATTGTCAGTTTCAACACGTAGCAGTTTAGTGTGTGTGGTTGGGTTGGTTTTTATATTGCCTTTAGAGTTTATGGTAAAGCCATTGTTTAGAGGGTGAGATTTTCCAGGACTGAAGAGAATGAGTTTTGTCTTTTTGGGATTAAGAATAAGTTTGATGTTAGTGAACCATGATTCGGAAAAGGAAAGTTATTTTAAGTTATAGTTTGAAGCTCTTTTAGGGTAGGGGCAGCACATATAATGGTAGTGTCATCTGTGTATTGCACTACTGAGGCTGAGAGTGAGGGTGTGGCTGTCTGGTTAGTAAAAAGTGAGAACAGCAAAGGACCGAGGATAGACCCTTGAGGGACGCCTATGGCTACTGGTAATAGGGGGGGACAGTTGGCCTTGCCATAGGACTAATTGTTGATGGTCTGAAAAATAGTTACTGAACAATGATATGGTGGAGGAACTTATGTTAAGGGTAGATACAGTATAATATGTTTAACCATATCAAAGGCTTTGGATAAGTCTAAGAATATGGAGTATATGAATAGTCCTTTGTTTCTATGGTGATTGACGGTGTTAGTG
Source organism: Protopterus annectens (assembly GCF_019279795.1). Lineage (NCBI taxonomy): Eukaryota > Metazoa > Chordata > Ceratodontiformes > Protopteridae > Protopterus > Protopterus annectens. The sequence continues at coordinate 1,455,897,475 of NC_056737.1, forward strand.
AAAGAGAGTATTGCTGTGGTGGTGCTATGGGAAGGTCTAAAGTCATGCTGTGATTCAGATAGTAGGTCATTTTTTAGAAGGAACTGTATGAGTTGAGAATGAACAACTATTTCCAATATTTTAGATAGACGAGAGAGAATCGCGATGGGGTGGTAGTTGGTCAGCTCAAGGGATTTACCTCCTTTGTGCAGTGGTATAATATGTGATATTTTCCATGAGTGAGGAACTTTACATTCTGATATTGACTTATTTATTAGGATGGAAACTGGATAAGCTATTGCTTCAGATGTCATCTGAAGGAAATCTGCTGACAGATTATTAGCTGCCAGTGTGGTTGGTTTAAGTTTTTTTGAGGAGTTTAGCAATTGTATTTATAAAGACTGGGTGCAGGGAAAAGCTGGAAGGGTAGTTTTGTGTGTTGGGATGTGTTGGGGTGTCTATTGAAATGGGGGTACAAGTACTATTTTGAGTGTTGGCCAGGGCTTGGACTCTTTCTGTAAAAAATGTATTACATTGGGTGGGAATGTTTTCATGGTTGTTTTGTAATATAGGGGATGGAGTGGTGGATTTTCCTGGGGGCAGTAAATTATTTATTGTGCTCCAGAATTGTTATGGGTTATGAGCATATTTTTCCTGTATGGGTTTGTAGTAGTTAGTTTTGTCAAGTTTGATTTGTTTTTTGGCTTTGTTCCAGAGTTCTTGCTAGTTTTATCTCAAGGTAGTGGTTTTGTTTTTGTGAAACTGTAGTCAGGCTTTGTCCCTTTCTTTCATTAATGTTTTAGTATCTTTTGTTATCCATGGGGCATAGTTAGTTTTGATTCTAATAGTTCTAGAGGGTACGTGATAGTTTAAGATGTTAGGAAGGTTGAGTTAAAGTACTGCATGGCTTCGTCTACAGATAGTTGTTTTAGGGGAGTCCAATTACAGCATTTTAGTGCATTGATTAATTTAGTAGCTCTAAAGGACTTTTTGTTACGAATTACTCTGAGGATAGGATGGTGAATTTGGTGGGATCAGTCCCTGAGTAGGTAAGTTGCTTGCTGGTCACTCAGATTTTCAGGAAGACAGCCTGACTGCTGTGCAAGAGTGGGGTCAGATAGCAAAATCCAGTCTAGGATGGACTGGCATTTGGATGTCTTGTCAATTCTAGTGGGATCAGATATAATTTGGGTGAATCCATGGAGGTTAATGTAGGTAGTAGGGGTTTGGCTGGTGCAATCAGACCAGTCAATATTAAAGTCACCTAATAGTATGGTTTCTTGTGGGAGAGAGGTTGATATCCAGTTTAGTAGGCTTTCCAGTATAGTGGTGTTATTGCCTGGTGGGATATAACTCCCTGCAATAATTATTTGTTTGTTAGAATTAAGCTTTAATTTGGCAAGAATTAGTTCTACATCTTTGACTTCTTTGGAATTATACTTGAATTGTTCAATATTGAGGTGATTTTGGAATAGTATTACTGCACCTCCTCCCTTTTTCCCAATTCTGTCACTACGTATAATATTATATCCAGGAGATGTAATTTTATTATTATGGTTTTCTGGTTTAAGCCATGTTTCTGTTAACACAGTGATTTCTGGCTTGTATAGAGCTAGCAGGGCATGAAGGTCATGTGTTTTGTTAAGTATGCTTCTAGCGTTTATGTTCAAAAGGAGGAGAGAGGAGGCAGGTCTTAGGTATAGAGGATTTGTCTGTTTTAAGTTTGAGTTGGTAGACATATTAGGCCCTGGATTAGGGTGAATGTCCTCACAGTAAGTGAGTTTTTGGAGAAGGTATAGGTAGAGTTTGGTTAGTTTGTGTAATATTTTAGCTTGTTTTAGGGAATAATGAGCATTGGTTTTGTATGCTAGATTGGTATATAGGCAGGAGAAAGATTGGGAGGAGGTGAGGTCACAAGGTGATATAGGGAAATTCTTTAGTTTTAAGGGACTGGTTAGGGGTTCTGTCTGCCATGGTGGAGGAGTGGTGATATATAGTTGTGAGTGGTAGGAGGGAAAGATGGACAGCAAGAGCAGAGAGAGGATAGTTAGTGGGTAAGGTATTAGTTTTGGTAGCAGGGTGTGATAGCTGTAGGACATGTTTTTAGATGTGCAGAAAGGAGATGGGTGTGTGTGGAAGAACTACTAATAATTATAGTGGTTGGTTGTTGAATAAGGGTGTGGTGTAGAGTGTTACTATGGGGATGATAGGCTAGTTTTAATTGGGTAACAGAATTATTGGAGGTGTGGTCTGTAGAAATAAATGTAATAGATGTGGGGGTGTGTGGGAATGAGGGTAGGGTATTTGGAGGGGATCAAAGTGAGCTCGAGCGTTAGCGAGGGCAAACAGAGCAGGGGTGCACCATCCTGTAGGTGCAGCAGTAAGCAAAAAAACAATCAGTGAGTATTTCTCTAACATCTGTATGGGAGAGATTTGTGTTTAAAGTCTACAACATGCAATTGTCACTTTATTTTGTTTTACTTTTTATTTTATACAAATCTGCAAATGGGACTAAGCAATTGCTGAGAGGAAGGTTAGGAAGGTAGGGAGTTGAGTGGGGAGACTGTGATAGGGAGAGGAGAGGCTCTGGATCAGGAGTTGAGAATAGAAGATTTTGTGCAGGAGAAATGGGGCCAGGGTAGGGTACAGATGATGGTAGTATGTAGAGTTATGAGAGACTGTTCCAGTAGAAGGCAGCAGAGTAGGAGGAAAGGGCTGGCAGAGAGAGTGGCTGGGTGTAAGGTTAGGAAGGTGGGTGCACAACTTGGAGGGTTGAGAGACCAAGGGTAGTGGGGTAGGGGGTAAGCAGAAATGTGCTGTGGCTGACCAGGAGCAGCACTTTTAAGGAGGCACAACAGTAGGTACAAAGCTATATTTTACAAAGTTCATAAAGAAGGACAGGATTAGTTAGAACACAGTGTAACATGCATTATTAATTGATTGCAATTGTTGCTGGACAGAAATTCCACTGAGAAGCAAAATTCTTAGAAGGAGGGTGTGATCTTCAGACATGACTGGGGTTTAACTAAAAAGCCCTTTTTCTGTTTGGTGCCAGGGACATCATTACTTGATTGCACTGTTGCTCTAGAGGAATTCCACTGAGGAGCAGAGCTCTTAGAGGGAGGGGGTGGTCTTCAGAATTGACTGGGGTTTGGCTAAAAAGCCCTTTTTCTGTTTGATGCCAGGGATATTATTAACTGATTGCACTGTTGCTGTAGAGGAATTCCACTGAGGAGCAGAACTGTTAGAGGGAGGGGGTGAACTTCAGACTTGACTTGGGTTTAGCTAAAAAGCCCTTTCCCTGTTTGGTCTTAGGGACCTGGTCAGTGTGACACACCACCGGGTTTAGGGGGAGAGAGGTTACCACATTGTGGTAACCTTTATGAATCCCTGTTAATATTTATAGCTGCAAGAATATCAGTAAGAAAACTAAAATTAGGAGGAAGAAGGTGTGTGTTATGTCTGTGTTGTCTGTTCACTCAGAACAGTGTACTTAGTGTACACATAATGCAGGCTTTATTTCTATCTGACCCTCTGTTATGGCAGCTAAGGATATGTGAAAACAGACCAAGCAAAACAGAGTACAACTACTGAGAAACTGGAAGCTTTGCTTTATAAATATGAATAGCAAAACACAAGTAGTGAAAGATCCTTAAGGAAAGTAATAATAACTATACAGAATATTATATTCATAAAGTAGCAAAAGTAGTGAAAATATTAGTACCTTTAGTTTTATACAAAGGTCAGACATATTTTTATCAACAAGAAGAGAAGTTGAGAATGGCAATTAATAAAGAGTTGAAGGATTTTATCTGGGAGGGGAAGAGGGCAAAAGTTAAATGGGATAAGTAGATCCTTCCACTAGAACAAGGTGATTTGGGATTACTTGATTTGAAGGGATATTTCAGGACTACACAGTTAAGGGTCCTGTACATAGCACAAGCAGAAAGCTATAATTCAAAGTGGAAAGGGATGATGTTGAAACAGGAGAGAAGCTCAAGAAATAAGTAGATACTGAGATTTGGCTGCAGATCCTTAAGGGGAATTACAAGAACCATACAGAATATTATATTCATAAAAAAGCAGAAAGATTCCTAAGAACTAAGCCAACACAAGAATGGAGAAGTAAGATTCTGTCAATAGGGATGACTACAATTAGGGGTACAAAGAATAGACAAGAGGGTGCTGAAATTTACTGGAAAAAACTGAAAAAAGAACCAAGGTATTGGGAGCAAATAATTAGGGAGGGAAAGGTAATAGAATGTAAGAATACATTTGGACTACAGGCTAGAGATTGCCTTCCCTATCAAGAACTGATATCAGAGTATAGGCAAAGAGAAAAGAAAAGGGGATGCTAAGTGAAAGACCAGCACTGGTAGAGTTTTAGTAGAATCTAGAACAGAAGCTGTGGTTAAAAAAAGGAATAATTAGTAGGGCATATAAAATATTGCATAATAACTGTAGAAATCAGTTGGAGGAGGTTAGAAAGACGTGGGAAGCAAGACTGGATTAGCAATTCACAAAGAAACAATGGGAGGATATGTGTATAGCTCTCAAATATACAACAAAGTAGAGAAGACTTAGGATTTTTGTTTGGTAGTGTTTGCATAAGTATTTTTATACCCCAAGCAGACTCCAAAGAATTTTTCCTCAGGTAGATTGCAAATGCTGGAGGTGTGATAGGAAAAGAAAAAGGTAATTAGGAACATATTTTTGGGAGTATAATAGGTTGTCAGACTTTCACAATTCCCTGTAGACTACTCTGTCTAAAATACTGGGTGAACAAATTGGCGTAACAAAGGACATTTTTTTTGACCAATGATACAGAATCAGAGTTGTCTAGACATAGTAAGGCATTTCTGAGTTTTTCTGGTGGATGCCAAAAAATTATGAGAAAATGGAAATCAAAGTCTAAACCAACCATGCCATAAGTAGTGACTATAGTAACAGAGATAAAAAATGGAAGTGTGATCGTTAGAAATGGTAGGAGCAAATTACACTGACAAAATGGATATTGTATGAACAATGCAAGCAGGATAATATTTTAGAGGAGGTTTAAAGAGAGGAAGGAATTTAATGAACAATGTAGTGGTTGATTGACAATGACTATATAGAAGATTATATGTGATGTATAATGTTTGCTACTGAAAATATGGGAGGAATTCAATAAAGGATCCAGTCACAAATGGCCAGCATTCAGGCGTTAAAGGCAAAAAAGAGAAACAAGACTAAATCAAGCCATAAAAAAGGCAATTACAGTTTTATTCTCCATACCGGTTTTGGCAAAACAGCCTTCATCAGTGGACTACCTGAAGGCTGATTTGCTGAAATCGGTATGGAGAATAACACTTTTAATTGCCTTTTTCATGGCTTGATTTAGTCTTGTTTGTCTTTTTTGCCTTTAACACCTGAATGCTGGGCATTTGTGACTGGTTCCTGATTTGGTTTGGCCCCTGCATTGCTGTACGTGCAGAGCACTTCTACTATTGCAGGAATTCAATAAAGCCTACACAATTTGTTTGTGTAGGCATCGCACCGTGATGCTTACATGGGAGCAAACATTTTCAGATTCAGTAAGTGCTGCTTACGGGTACGCGCACACACGCAAACACGGAACCATCCGTGGCATGCAAATCATCTCATAAGCAAGTGAATCTCACCCAAATGAGGCAGGTAGAGCAATAATTACATGCAGAAAGGCATCTGTTCAGACTCCTTGTCAGTAGTGTACAAGGAAAAATTCTGCATACAGAAGTCTAGACAGACAAAAGGGGGTGTAAAAGTATAGAAATATGGACACAAACCACCTGAAAATGTAAGACTACATACACATATGAGCAAAGCTATTAGTCTGTATGTCAGAAATATTAAAGGGAATTAGTTAAATTAATACTTTTTTTTAATAATCTCGGCATGTCTGTGCTACGTGCTGCAGTGTGCAAACAAGCTTAACAGAAAAAAAAACAGGAAAAAAAAGAAGTTTGTAGTATGTGATAGAAATGTATTATATGAGCTTGCAGGGGCTGTTGCTAAGGTGATAGGGCTATGAAACTTGTAATTTCTAGGCTGTCAGCACAGATAAGTATGCAAATGATTTGGGGTTATTTAACAGCAGAAAGTAATAATCATGTCCACATAGCCCCTTTGTGTAGGGTCTTATAACATGTTGATGTTTACACAGGATGTGGCTGACATAAGGGGTGGGTATATGTTTGCAGAGCGTGCTGCCTGGCTGAGCAAGTACTCAAAACTGGATGTATTCAGTTAGACATTTTGACCTTTGTATAAGCTATGCTGTGTGTCACATTGCTGTGTGAGGCATTGTACACTGAAATAAGGCCATTAAATAATATTAATTATATTGTAGGCAGGTACAATGTATCATAGCTAGCCAATCACACATTCTGCACATACAGCAGAGCTGTATAAAGTATGCATACACCCTACATTCTGATTTTCCCCCAGTACTCTGGACCATCGGAGTACATACTTTAAATTTTAACTGAGATAATGTTAGGGGCTGCTGCAGGTCTGCTACATCTGCATATGCTAGATGCTGAAGTCAGTGCTGCTGGTGCTGCTGACAATAGGCCTAGACAGAGAAGGAGAAGAGTGTTCACACCCAGAGTAACCTTCCAGGAGCTACATGAGCTGGAGATTGTACAGTGCTACAGGGTGGACAGGAACATACTACAGGAACTCACTAAGCTCTGCCACCCTCAACTGTGACCCAGATCCAACAGAGGGGAACCTATCTCAGTGTAAACAAAGGTATGTGTATCCCTTAGGATATTAGCTAAAGGTACTTTCCAAAGGCCAACTGGGAACATGATGGGGGTCTCACAGGCATCTGCATCTAGGATGCTCTACCAGTTCCTGGATGCCATGCTACCACATGCCAGTGAGCACATATCTTTTCCCCTCACTGCTGAGGTGAGGGCCAGGAATATGCAACACTTCTACCATGTAGCACACTACCCTGAAGTACTGGGTCCCACAGACTGCACTCATGTACACATCAAGGCACCAACCAATGAAGAGGGTAGAATCTATGTCAACCACAAGGGATACTACTTCAACTGCCAGGTCTTGTGCAATGCCCAGGGGATTATCCTGAATATGTGTGCTGGCAGCTGTGGCAGTTATCACGACTCCCATATCTTACATGCATTGCAATTTTACCAGATGTTTGCTAGGGAGGACAACCCACACAGCTATTTACTGAGGGATGCTGGCTATGCCCTGGAACCGTGGATGATGACATCCCTCAGAAGTGCACACACACCCACGAAAGAATGCCATAATGAGACACATGCACAAACTAGGAACATCACAGAGCATGTGTTTGAGCTATGGAAGTCACAGTTCCAGTGCCTCAATATATCTGGTGGAGCCTTGTTGTACTCTTCAGACACATGTGCACACATGTTCACAGTATGTGCTACACTACACAATCTGATCCTGCAGAAACAGCTGCAGCAAGATCAGCAAATGTAAGGGATACACAGCCCTCTACCAGTGGCTAGGTCACCACAGCCACAGTCACAGGAGGACTCGGAGGAGGAACCCTCTACTGATGTCCCTGTAAGCAGAAGTAGGCATGCTCAGTATGCCCTGGCTTTGGCTAAGAGAGAAAGCATGGCACCTTTGCTGACAACCTAGGGACCTAGGAACTGACACCTTTCTCCTACTCACATACATATATCAAACTTGATGCCAGTCAACCCACACAACCAGCACCTATCCATGTATTGGCTGTGTGCTGCCCTGATCAGACAGAGTCAGCCCTGAACTACAGTTCTGTCAACTGCTGCATTTGCAAGGTAAGTCTCTAACCTTCACAGTACTTGTAAGGATTAGTATGATATGCTATGGTACATATGGATCTGCTACATTTATGCAAGTAAATATAGTGGGCTATTTGGACAAAAGCAACATCCACATGGGACTACAGATACCCAGTCCACTATCATGTGTCCTTTAATAGTTACTGGGCTTCATGCATGGTATATTCACTACATCAGTCAAGAGAGATGTTAAACAGAGGGGTTACATGATAATTGGACTACTGTGTACTCCAGCAGAACATGCAATGTTGTTCCCCCACCACCAACACAGCAGCGTTTTCATATAACTGCTGTAACAGTAATTCATCAGTGGTATATCAGCAGTTCAGGCAATCTCAGGGCAGTAACATAGAAACTGATAATGCATTTTATGTCTCACTTTATGCAGGAATAACAATGTACATATTGATGCTGTTGATTGTGTGATGCATGACTACTCTCTGTCTGGCAGCTTGTGTGTCTCAGGTGACTAGTGAAGTTAGCATGGCTGATGGCGTTGATGGATCTAATCTGGATGTATACACATCTTTTCGATGTGAGGTAGTATTATGTTGTTTTTTTGACAGGCTGTCAGTCTGTATGTGTTGTAACATCACTAGCCTCTGTCACATATTAATTACACCAGACATCTGAAGAATGCCACAGAGAATTTCAGTGAAATGCAGCACTGCAGACACAGGGACAGATGTCATTGTCTGTAACACACAAAATCCTGGACTAGAGTACAGGTAGGCTGGCTTGGAGTCAGTTTATAACTACTGACAATCCCACTGGGCATGCTTATACACGCAGTTACACAGAGCACAATTCTGTACCCCTTGCCCAAAATTACCTATTATGTATAGATATGTCTATGCATACATACATATATGTATACATATCTGTCTGTCACTATTTCTCTATCCATAGATAGTATATCTATATCTATTAATATACAAATATAGTTATTCTTATATATATATATATATATATATATATATATATATATATATATAGCTATACAGTATATATACATCTCAGATCTCTCCCTATACATCTCTGAAACACACACACACACACACACACACACACACACACACACACACACACGTATATATATATATATATATATATATATATAAAACACACACACACACACACACACACACACAGACACACACACACACACACAACCCCATTTCTATATACATCCCTATTATATACATAAATATGTGTGTGGGTGTCTTCATTGTCCTACATACCCTGATAATGGTGAGTAATACTTCATTACCACACATCTATAATGTTGCTCAAAAGATCAAAAGTAATGGCTCAACAGTACATAATGCACTTACCTACAGACCCCTGTGCCTGCTGGATATCACCACACACACACAGCAACAGGTAAGCAGGTGGTGTAATGTATTATGTTGTCTATGCACGCATGGGCAGAGCACATTGTTCTTGCCCAGAGGCATGCCCATCCAAATGCAAACAGCCACATTTGGCCAAACTGGTAACTGTAGTGACATAGCTAGGATAAACACTTATATGACTGCTAGGCTATTAGATGCAGATAACACTATGAAGTAATTTCACTCTGCACGTCGCAGATGCTGTTCAACACAAGCCTAGTTTGTGTAATCCACACGTAGTTTGCCTGCAGTCATGTCAAAAACAGACATCAGCCATGGTGTGTTTGATAAATACTGTAATCTATAGTGTGTAAGAGTAGTTAGGTAAGGGTTTGAATCTCATTGCAGGCGCGCGTGTGTGTGTGTGTGTGTGTGTGTGTGTGTGTGCGTGTGCGTGTGTGTGTCCCCCTGCAAAACAAGTTAGAATCCTACACTGACTATGAAACTGTAATAGCTTTGCCCTTTTTCCTGTAAGTTGCTGCCAGTGTCCAAACCACCCTCTTCTACAAGGCCTGCTGATGTCAACGACCTTAAGACTACCAGCTGCCATTGTAGTTTTAGACAAGCCGTGGCACGTGTAATAAGTACTGTGAACTGTAGTGTGTTAGAGTAGTTAGGTAAGGGTTCTAATCTCACTCCAGGCCCATGTGTGCGCACATGTATCTCTGTACGACATACATATGATCACTTCAGTAACTTAGAAAGAGGTAGGGTTTTTCAGTATTTTGGTTGCACCAGTTGATGTGGACCTCCAAATGCCTAACCACAACTAGGCTTGCTGATGTCCTAAAGAGATAGTAGTAGCATACCTGAAGTGTAGCATGTGAGTCATGTACTGTGATCTGTAGTGTGTACCATTAGATAGGTATGTGTTCTAATCTACATGCAGCCAACTTGTAGTGTGTGTGTGTGTGTGTGTGTGTGTGTGTGTGCGTGTGTGTGTGTGTGTGTGTGTGTGTATGTGTGTGTTGGCTGTGTCATGTAAACAGTAAGTGGAAGTGGTGCTATCCTCAATGTAGCCAGGTTTGTGTGTGTGGCTGTTACCGCATTTTACATCAGCTTATGGAATCATAGGATCTTTGAACTTTAGTAGCATAATGACTCTATAGTCCTCACAATCCTTGCCAAGTTTATACCCTTATTTACATGACCAACACATATTGTCCCAGTCCATGAGGGACACAGGTGGAAGTCCTGTGGTAAAATTATGGTCAACCAGTCAGTCATGCAGATGGCATCTGGCAAGGTCCACTGAGGTGCGCTGTTTGTCATTAGGCAGGATTCTGTTCCAAAGGTGTGTTAAAGTCTGCTAGACAGATCTCTCCAACCAGCATGTATTACTAATGTCACATACCAGATTAATGTCCTTACAGTGAGTAATCCATGTACCATGCCACCTCCCTCTATGCAAGGCAGAGATCACCACTGAGTAGTCTATATGCCACAGGCTACAATGACCACTGATGTCAGATGAACCCATTGGACAGATAATGAAGACATGAAGTTCCCTTGTGAGGGACTATTGAGTTGTGTGCAATTGCCAGTAGTGCTTGGAAAGGTATAGCACCAAATGGCCATTGCATTCACATATTGGCATGCTGAGGGAAGAGTACATGGAGGTTGTGAGCATGTCAATTTCAGATGACTGTGCCCTCAGTTATGACATATAATTCCCGTCTTACCACTGGGGAGACATAGTGATCTCAAGAGACCTGCAAGAGACAAAGAATGTGTAAGCTCAGTCATGTGTCTGCATACAGTCCGGTGACGTATGCCCCAATCATACACACCTGCAGGAAATATGATGTCATCATTATATCTCCTGATATTCCTTGAGTTGCAACAATGTGTGATATGGCATATCGTGTCAACCCACACACAGCTAACTGTAACATTTCCCATATGTAACCTGGTGATATGGACATCAATGTGTCTCAAGATATATTAGCGTATGAATAATAGATCTTCATTTATGATGTGTCTCAGGTGAGACCAGTGTTGTATGCACTATTATGTGTATGGTGCTCTCCAGAGGTAGGATTTCCTGAGGTGTCTGTTTTTTGGGAATGTGTCTGGTAAGGAGCTGCACACATGCAGGTGTGTGTGTTGTGGGTGTGGGTGGTGCATGAGGTGAGTTATGCATGTTTGCAAAATGCTCATTGCCATATATACTTACAGCTGTGTGAGACACCACCCAATCAAGGTTTGAAGTACAGTCACATCTGTCACACATTGTGTTTGTGTAGCATAGGAGTAGAGGGGTGGGTACATTTTCCACATGTCAGCAGTCATTGATAGTGCCATTAACAGTACAGTCATGCTTGTGTGTACATCACAGCATGCCATCATTAGGCAGCATCATGACAGATGGTGAAATGTAACATGCCAGCTGTATGTAGGTGCCCTAAGGTAACACAGCACCTGACAGTTTGCCATACAATGCTTTGTCAGCCATGCGGATCTTGGACTGACCATAATCTTGTCATTAGGCATGGTTGAAATACCATACCTACAATTGTGACACTTTGCAAGTCCTGCAAAGTTGGGCTCATGCTCCCACACCCTTGGGTTGACAGCCTGAAGCATAACGTTTGCAGGCACACCTTACAGTGAATATGTGGATGGCCATGCCTGCACAGAGGACTTGTTCAACTTTGCTGACATAATGTTGCCCTTGCAAACATTCAGTCCCTGACAAGCAACAACACAGGAAACTGGTTGTTGCATGGAGTAGTGTTCCACTGCAGAATACCTGTGTAAAACCTCACACCTTACCTTCCTATGGTATACATATTATGCTTCCTCCATTGTTTGTCTGTGCTCTGTACAGACACCTTGGATGACCCTTTTCTTGGAACATGATGGAAGTAACTGAAATACTTAGTTCCACAGAGGACAACTAGCATGCAGTGCCAAGCAGTGTCCCCAGACCTGTCAGTCATCTGAAATATAAGGCCATGAAAAGAGTTAGCATGGATACGATCAGTAACAATGTCATACACCTTCTGACACTGAAACAAACACAGTTTATTTTACTCAAGAGGACATCATGCCTACCTACCCTAACTGGTGGACCTCATTGAGTTTTACATTATGCAATGGATGATGGGAATATGACATATTCCGTCTACCATGGCCTGACAAGGTGTTTGACAATATTAGGCCAGCAGGCCTTGCTGGAAACTGTGTAGGTTATTTACAGAGTGGTATGTCAGCTGGTGGATAGCCAAGTGTCTGATAGTCATAATCTGGGAAGATAGCATCAGGTATACCTACATTACAATGATGCCAGTCAAAAATGGACTACCCTCAGACATCATTAATAGAGTATCCCTTGTCGCCATTCCCTTCTCTGCAGTCACAGCCGCTGTCAGTGACCTCTGACTGACTACATTAGCAGGTGATTGCTTATTAAAAGCTGTCACTGAATCCCACACAAAGGCAACATTTATCCAGGATGGCCTAAGACACACTTTCAGTTGTTGTCAAAGCCACTGACAAATAGTAAATGTCAAGGACCGCACAATAATACTATCTATTTGGAAGTCATTACCCCTGGAATATATAGTAGTGTCTGCACACTGCATACAGTTGAACCAATAGCCATGGACTTATGGACACAGAGAGTAATGTAGCATTTGACTTTCACTGGTCAGTAAGATGTTGGGATCCATTCAGTTTTGTACAAAGTATGCAGAAAGGTATGGCATGTAAATCCCAGACTGCCACTGTCATACCATGTTTGGCACTCATCAGACTTATCATTGAGTGCGATGGCACCTTTGCTATGTTACTACACAGTCATATCTTACAACTGCAGCAGCCACACAGGTTCCATGATTAACCAATACACATTGTAGATAACATGTCTGATGCAGTCTGTGTCAAGAGCGTACATGTGCAGTCTGTCTGCTACATGGAGGGGATGTGTATTGCTGCCATACGAGGAGGTGTCATATCCCAATGTGTACTTCCTGCTTATCCAAGACAGAACTAACACATGTATCACCTGTTCTACACACCTACTCCCTCACTGTGGTATACATAGTACATGCTGGAGAGACAGGTATGTAAAACAGTCACTAAACTCTATATGTAACAGGCTCCCCATGCATGTGAAGCACATGTCTGCTGTAACGTACATCATGCGCAAGTTAAACAATGAGATGCAGAACAAGACAATCATAACCAGCGTAGAACAAATGTCAGTAATGGACACAGGAAATTTGTAGATGGATCATCTCCATCACTACAGCTTGTAGATGTGTTAGGTCCAGAAACCCTGGTGACACTTATCAAGGGAATCAGACCGTGTCATAGATGAGGGATGCATGAGTAAGCTGTGTGATGCCATTGTCCTTGTTAGCATGTTATACTCATATGACCCTATGGAGCCATGCACCTATACCTCTGTACCTTGCCTGAGATATATGTCTTCTATGCTAATGTTCTATCCTGTGCTGTGATGTCTATGGGTTTATTGCCACTGTATAAATATAGGTGTCCCCTACAGACTCCTGCAATTGAACCATAAACAGGTCCATGACACACCTTTCATTGTGTAAGTATACAGCCATTACAACAACATAAAACATAAGGTACACAAAATTATGTAGCTTATGCATTACAAATGTTAGCATACTGTATTTGTCAGTGACCAGTACAAGTGGCATGGCAAAACAACACTGCATTACACAACTACATATTAATTTATATAGTCACCTTGAGCATCAGACACATAAATTAATCTCCCTGCATCAATGACAAGGATGACACAGATGTGGCACAGGTATCATCACTTGCACAGGGTGTTGTGTGGTGGTGCAGGAGGCCTAGGCTGACCCAAAAGGTTGAAAGCATGTGTGTGACTCAGGAAGGGAAGCAGGCAAGATGGACCATGGAAATGTGCTGTGTGTGTCCATAGGTGACCTGAATTTTGTAGTGGCATGTGAGTGTGTATGTGAACACAGTCAAGCTCAGTGCTAGCCCTACCTGTGTGTATGTTGGACAGCTGTGAACCATGCATGGTAGAGCTGACAGTTCACCATCTCTGCCCCAGAATATGGGAACTGGCTGTGTCAGGGGTTGCACAGGCACCTCCAGGGCTAAGGTCAGAAGAGGTGGTAGTCCATGAAGGTGACTGCTGTCTGCTGGACCTATGTCCTCCATGGGAACACCCAAGACCACAAGCCCATGGCTTGCCACATCTTGGTGTGGACAGCAAACTCCCCTCTGGAGCACTGGCTTGTACTGCCACTATGGGATTGTGATTGCGGATGGCCACGTAGACTGTCAGCAGATGTAGTTGCTGACCTACATTCACGGGTCTGATGCTTGACTCAAACCAGATGTTCCATCACAGACAATGTGCATTCTAAGACAGATATTCTGTGATCTGTCTCAACCACCTTCTTTTCACTGGATCGGTGAATCAATCCAGGGTATCACCAATGTGGTGGGGGCATTCACAGATGTCCAACTGTTCTGCATCTATAACCCAGAGCATTCATCAGGAGTTCTTTTTGGAACATGATTGTGCTTCCATGATGGCACAAAACATATGCCGAGTGACCCATCATGAGACACCAGCAACAGGTGATGGATGGACAGCAGGCCCCCCATGAGCAGCTCTCTCAATCCACCTGTGTGGAACCTCACCAGCTCTCTGGTTATGGCCAGTGTCTACAATCACTGGAGGCATAGTTGCAACACATTCCTGTTCAATGTCCCCACCCTCTGGCTGTCCAATATCTGTGGCCTCCAGGGATTGTGTATGTGTAGGCATACTGACTGTGTGTGGTGATAATGAGGGCAGAAGAAGGGATGCAAACCTCTGTGACCGATACGTGTAAAATACCTTCCCACTGCTGAAGTTGTACTGCCAAAAAAAGACAAAACAGCAAAAACCAATGGCAGACAAACAAACAAGGCTGGTACAATAAAGCGTTGTATATTTGGATATGAAGGCTGAAGCAAAGCAACGCTGTCCACAAAGAGTATACTTGTATTCCATTAAAAACAGATTTTATTTCCTCCAGAGTTTAAAAAGCAACAATAAAAGCAACAATAAAAGGTCCCTTTTCTTTTACAAATGATAAGCGCTTTCAAATAGTCTTCATCAGATTGTTCTGGAGGAACTAAAATCTGTTTTTTAACAGAATACAAGTATACTCTTTGCGGACAGCATTGCTTTGCTTCAGCCTTCATATCCAAATATACAATGCTTTGTTGTACCAGCCTTGTTTGTTTGTCTGCCATTGGATTTTGCTGTTTTCTCTGTGACAGATACAGTCCCTGAAACCCCTACATGTGCCTAACTTTGGCCACCATCAGCATCAGAATCTAAAGAGACACTGACATCAGGTTTTGTAGGGGACAGAGACCAACCCCCAGTCACCTGTTTTAAAAAAGGGAAAAGCAGTACATTAATACCTTCACTATTATGCTCTGCCATACTATGTTGCAATATATGTAAAGCTGTATACACTGTTGTTACTATTACAGACCTGTTTAACCCCCAACCTCATACAGTAGCACATGAGGACATTACTTTTACCACAGACATCTGTAGTTACTTGTAAATAAAAGCTCTTCACACTGCAATCTCATCAGCAATAATGAGGTACACTGTTGACATTTGCGAAGACTCTGCACAGTTGACACACATGGCAGTCTGTAATGTCCTGACAATACTGTTACATCTATCGGTGTTGTCACACCTACAAGGCATAGGGATGACTCTCAAGTGTGTACAGTCAGAAAATATCTGTGCAGTTGACATGCTGACAGTACAGCAATCCAGCCATCAGGCATGGGATGAGATTTTAGGAAATACATTGTAGTAAATCTACATCTGTAACAAAACAGTGTTGTGCTTACCAGGATCAGAACCACAGCCTTGTCCGATTCCTGAGGGGCATGTGGAAAGTTGAGCGAGAGATAATGTAAACACCACCGCATGTTACACTATAAGAGGGTGATACATTCATATGTCTCACATTTACAGTAGTTAATTTGTTAATTGATGTGTTGGTCACAATCTGAGCATGAGATTCAAACTGCAGTTAAACTCCACCTCCCAAAGAGCAAACACCTGACACCCATGTAAATGTATCTGCACCCTGACATACTGAATGCTACAGTTTTTCCAATGTTGATCAAGCAAATCTTACCTGGACACTCCTCTGCCGTGGAAACGGTGGCACCCGCATCCACTATGTACTGTGTGATTTATGCTTGGGAGCTGTTGTGTGTTTGTAGGTTTACCAGGAATTCCTCTGTGGCTGAGAGTGGTTGCTCTGCTGCAGGACCTCCACCAATGACACCACAATCCCTGGCCACATTTGCTGCTCTTCTGCATGCAGCATTAATCATATCTGAGACCCAGTGTTGAATCTGCTCATATGTCCTGTTCTGGTGACCTATGGCATTCACATCACAGACAAGGTCAGCCCACAGTGCTACCTGCTGTTCCCTGTTGTGCCTGCCCCTGCACAGTAGGAGTTCATGATGTTGATGGAGGTCTTCCAGGATGATATCATTTTCAACATCCATAAAAGGGGCACATTATCTGGAATACGTTTTCCCGAAAGATAACAAAATGGGAACACATGTCAGGAATGCATACATGGAAGTACACTATGTAGAGATACACCAAGAACAGAATGGCGGGCATTTTCCACTGCTTGATCACACATGTCATATTCCACAGTGTGCAAACATACTAACCATGTGGATACAACTCAGATACTAGCAATAGTCAGCTATTCCCATTTATGCCATGACAGATACTGCTGTATTATCACACACCCAACACAGGTGTCCATTGTAGTGTGTCCCCTAGAGGCAACCTCCCTGATCATATGTCAAAATAACAGTGCCAAACAAATAGCAGTGTGGTATTACAACCACTATACAGGGACCAGTGTGCCACACTGACAAAAAACATTCCACCCTTGATGTACTGTATGTCCTCTGTATGTGTAAGAAATCTGAAGATCAATGACATGTCATCATTGCAGTTCTGTGAAAGGCTTAATGCTGTAATCCCCATTCCCCCCATGTATAGTCACGCATACATCATGGAGCTCTCATAATCTGTATCTCAAGCTGGTACGAGCCTAGCATTGAGCAGCATTTTACCTTCTCCAAGGATGATGCCACAATATGAACAAAAGATGATTTACTTTAATAATTGGCTTAGTTTCTAGTGTCATTTCAAAGGGGTACAATATTTGTCAGCATTGAAGAAGATGGGCAACAGGCCATGCTGCTTTGCCAGTGATGGTCCACACCTCTCCACTCTAGGCCTTTGAATATTAGCTAAAGCATTGTCTTCACCTATAGTGCCTTTTTTAGGCAACACTAAATTGAAAGTACTTCCAACATAGAAAATCAAAACCAAGAAAGTCTAAAGATATTAATTCTCAATTCTAGGAGTCTAAACAAAAAAATTCCACTCCCTAGAAGCTCTCTTTACCCTAGAGAATGCTGACATCTCTGTGGTCATTGGACATGGTTTAAAGCCACAGAAAGCACACCAACAGTGCGAGGTTATAATGCCTTCCACACATTTAGGCCAGCACGTCAAAGGCAGGGACTAAAGGTGGAGGTGTTTCTATTTACATCAAAGATAAATATACTTCAAGGCTGGTCAAACAGGACAATATACGTGAGCTGCTCCATGTTCAAATCATCATAGGCAAACTCCAATACCACTTTCTTGGAAGCTATAGGTCCACTTCTATGACCCAGGAAACCCATGCCATTTATTTAAACTTATTAGAAACAATAACCATCCAGTCCAATACCATATTCATGGGTGACTTTAATTACCCCACTATTAACTGGGAATCCTGTATGACACCAAATGTACAGGCACAGAGAGTCCTGGATTTTGTAAACACAAACTCCCTGGACTAGACAGTCAATACACCAACCAGGGGTGCAACCATAGTAGATCTGATCCTCACTGATATGGGAGACTGCTGCACACACCCCCACTGTAATGCCTTCCCTGGTGAGGTCAGACCACAAAATTATCTCCTTTGAACTAAAAATAAAACTTGGATCCCCAGCTAAACCTAGAATATACAGGAACTATTCTAAGGCTAACCTCCTTCTATTAAGTGAGAATCTGGCAAAATGTCAAACCCCCATAAACCCTGACCATGCTGCTGCTTATGCAGAACTGTTTATAGAAACCCTGTACAAGCATGTTAAAAGCTGCATAGAGGCAGCAGTACCCAGCACAAAGAAGTGCGCAAGTAAATAAAAAAATAACCACCCTGGTGGAATCACAAAAGCAATAGGCTGTATAACAGGAAGAAGAAAATCATGGGAAAAGGTAGGAGGTGCAGCATCCAGCAGGATAAAAGCACTCTTAGCAAACTAAACAAACAACTCAGAGGACAAATAAAGTCTACCAAAGCCAAATTTGAGGTAGGTTTGGCCTCCCAGGCCAAGGACAACCGCAAAGTATTCTTTAGCTATGTCCATAACCTCAAAGGCAATACACAATTGTGTGCAGAGCTCATTGTAAATGGAGCCACTTGCACTGAGCCAGAAGACATAGCAAACCTCCTGGCTGATAAACTCAGCTCCAACTTTACCTATCTCTCTCTCCCTCAACTTTACCTCAGGAAATATCATCAATGCTCTTTCTAAGACCAAGAACACTGCATTAATGGTTCATAGGTTCATAGGTAGGTACTAGGCTATTGGGCCTAGGGCCTATATAAGCCTAGCCAAATGGTACCCTGGCTTTCGCCACCCAAGAAAATTATTTTCCTGTGCCCCTGTCGAGCAGAGCCACAGAAGTGATCCCCGGGGTTAATTTCCTATCTCCCATCCAATCATCAAGATTTTTCTTGAAGAGTGCTAATGAGGAGCTTTGTTTGATATATATAGGTAGTTTGCTCCAGAGTATGGGAAGTCTCTGGGACAGGAATCTATCCCTCCAGCATGTTCTGTTTATTGTGGTGACAAGGTTTAGGTCCCTAAAGCATGTAGCTTGGAGAGATTGGGATTTCTTTAAGTGGAGCATGTCCAACAGCTCTGGATTTGACATAGCTTTGCATGTTAGGCAGAGATTGCCTCTGAGAAGGCGATATGCGATGGAGTAAAGCTGGAGTTTTTTGAGACGGTCTGCGTAGGGCATCTGTTTGAGGCCAGTAATCCTCTTTGTGAGGTATTTCTGTGGCCTTTCCAGTTGTTGTAGATGTCTTGTGGGGTACATACCAAAATGGGAGTTGTACTCTATAATGGGTCTAATGAGTCATGAGTAGAGAGGAAGAATTACCTCTTTCTTCCTGGATGAGAAACCTTTTGTGATGAAGTGTGCCATGTAGAAGAATTTCCTGACTACTGTAGCAATGTGATTATCAAAGGAGAGACTACTGTCCACCTGTGCCCCAAGGTCTCTTATCACACTTTTTGTTAAGTAGACTACCGCCTATGTGGTAGTTCATGGGTACAGAGTTTTTACCAAAAGAGATGACAATACACTTTTTGGCATGGGCCCAGCCAATATCTAAGGATGCCTTCTAAATAGAATGAAACATGGCCTATCAGGGCATCTGGAATTACTATTTAACTGTAGCCTCCAAACAGGTTTTATGCCCCATGAATGGAGAAATGCAACAGTCATCACTCTGCATAAAAGTGGACCATCTACAGACCCTGGAAACTACAGACCCTTAAGTCTCACTAGTCTTATGTGTAAAGCCATGGAAAGAATTATCATGGAGATAATCAATAGAGATATAGTAACCCTCCAGACACTGGACCCAACTCAGTTTGGTGTCATCAAGGGCAGATCATGCCTACTCAACCTGGTGGACTTCTTTTTGAAGGTTGCCAAAGCAATAGATGAGGGCAGAATCATTCACACTATATACCTTGACCTGGTCAAGGCATTTGACAGAATCTCCCACTCAGGCATTGTTTACAAACTCAAGAGTTTAGAGAAAACCCATATGTCACCCAGTGGATATCCAACTGGCTTACAAATAGAACCCAGGAAGTTAGAAATGGGGAGTCCACCTCTACAAAGAGGCCAGTCACAAGTGGAGTCCCTCAGGGATCAGTCCTTGGACTGCTCCTTTTTGGCATTTACTTCTCAGAAGTCAAGGCCTGTGCCAGTGGTCTCTACCTGACTAAATTTGCAGATGATTGCAAATTTGGATCTGTCATTGAATCTCACACTGACACAAATGTTCTCCAGGAAGGCTGACACAGACAAACAACTGGTATCAGAGCCATGGACTAAAACTAATGCCAAGAAATGTATAATAGTATCCTTTGGGAAGTCACCCATCCCTGGTAACTATCATATTGACAAAACACCCCTTAGAGATGACCCAGTAATCAGTGACTTCGGGACACACATAGATAGTAGTCTAGACTTTGACCATCATGTGTCTACAGTGGTGAAGAGATCATTCTGTATTGAGCAACTTATAAGCAAAAGTATGGCATTTAAGTCCAAGGAAGTCAATTGTTCCACCATATTCAGCATTCATCAGACCTATCATTGAGTACAATGCCCCTTTTGGTATGTACCTAACCAGGCATATCCAACAATTGGAATGTCCACAGAGGTTCCTCACTAAAAGTGTACAGGGCATAAGTAAAATGTCCTATGCAGACCAAATCAAGGCCCTATCCCTGTATTCTGTCTCCTACAGGCTGTTATGGCGAGATCTATGCCTGGTATGCAGGGCTTTGTCAGACCTCACACTGATGGAACTCCTACATATCTACAAAACAAACAGCATTAAAATTACCCGTTCTAAAGATTTAACCTTGCCTGTGATATAAATAGGTCCTTTTACAAACAGATGTGTGTGCTATAGGCTGCAGCTTATGCTGCAGGCAATAGACATAGGCAGAGAGTGTGAACACTTTGGAGGACAAGAAGCTGTAAGAATAACTGTGGCAGCTGAGTCAGCCTTGTTGTAGAGGCAGGGATAGAGTAAGGGTACCCATTCCACTGCAAATTAAGGCTTGTGTTTAAGGTAAGTATGTTAGGCAATGGTATCACTAACAGAGTACTAGGCAACATGTTTGTTGTGCCCTTGAGGAACATATGGGATAATTATTCCATTATGTCAATTATTTGGGCAACTATCAGACTGTGTGTTACATTGTGGAATGCGTGTGCTTGCAGTCCTTGTCACTAGCAGGACCTCCATATGTGTTTGTTAGTTGTGCAGCTGTGCTAATCTGTAATATCATTATAAAATGATTGTGTGATGCACCTCTGATATTAGTGGGCCTCATGTGCAGTACCAAAGTTATAATTCTCTGTGAATGCATATTAATGTATGACTTGACACTTTAAGCACTTATAGTGTTGCACTAGGCATATGTCAAGTGTGTTCCTATCTGCAGGTCTGTGACTTCCATCAGTGATAAGCAGACATTTAATTTGTAATGCACTATGTGGATAAGGAGTGCATGACTCAGCCATTCATTGATTGCTTCAAAATAATGTAATTTAAATGCTACACACCACTGGATTTGAACCCAGGACTATGTGTAGCAAAAGTTATTGTTTGCGAAGCATTTATCAGACTGAGCTGCTGAGTCACTGTTACAGGTTATATATTAGTGATGATATAAGTGCACACTTACAGTCTGTGACATACCTCCATTATAGCCATTATTATGTGTCTGGCTTTGTAGGGATGTATTTCTCCACAAGAGTCCCAGTTGAACATGTATTTTGCCATTAATGTTGTAGCAGGTGTACTTGTATATGTTGCCATTAAAAGTGCCCATTTACCTGTTATTAGAGACCTCAGTTACATCTATTAGAGTTTGTCTGGCTTTCTTGTAGTGTACTCCTGTACCTGACTGGAAATTACACTCCTAGTTTTTCCATTACTTTTTCCGCAAGTTTGCCAACATGGTACAATGTACAGCTGTGCTTACATATGCTTAATTACAGTAACTTGCAATTATTATGTTTTGCTTAAACCACCTGTTGTAATTAACAGTTGTGCAGCATGGCAGGTTAATGCAGTGGTCTGCAGGTGCAATGGTCTTAGGTTTGAAATAGGGGACAGGTGTTTATTTTTGTACTTGTTTATTATCATTTAAAACACATATGTCAAAATAGCTCCATTTAGCTGAGCTTAGCGATGCTGCGTGACACACTGCATTGCGCACCATCTCACAAAAATTCTTTAAAGAAAAGAAAAAATGGGAGATAGGACAGTGGTGAAATGGGGTACAATCAGGGGGAAAAACATAGTGCAAGGCAGGTAGGTATAGGTTCATAGGTTCATAGGTGTGTACTAGACCAACAGCCCTGGAGCCTTTACAAGCCTAGCCCATAGAAGCGCACTGGCATCATGCTGCCATTAGTTCCCAGTGCCTCTATCAACTAGAGCCACTGGAATGATCTCTGAGGTGAACTTTCTATTTCCCATCCACTCATCAAGATTTCTCTTGAAAGGGCCAGTGAGGTGCTCTGCTTGACATGTATGGGGAGTCTATTCCAGAGCATGGGCAGTCTCTGGGTTATGAACCTGTCCCTCCAGCATGTTCTGTTGATTGTGGTAATGAAGTTGAGGTCCCTGAAGCATGTGGTGCGGAGTGATTGGAATTTCTGTAGGTGTAACATTTCTAACAGGGCTGGGTCAGACATGGCTTTGTAAGTCCAGTAGAGATCGCCTCTTAATAGATGATATGAGACAGAGAATAGCTGGAGTTTTTTGAGTCTGTCCATGTAGGACATGTGTTTAAGGCCCAGGATCCTCTTCATGAGGTATTTTTTTTGGCCTCTCCAGCTGTTGCAGGTGTCTAGTGAGGTACATGCCAAATGTGGCATTATACTCGATGATTGGTCTAATGAGGGAAGGGTAGAGAGAGATGATGACCTCTTTCTTCCTGGATGCAAAACCATTGGTAATGAAATGTGCCACATAGGTTGATACCAGGCTATCTGCCCCAGGGCATCTATAAGCCTAGCCAGAGTGTGTTTGGCTTTTGCCACCCTTTTAGATTTGTTGACTGTGCCTCTGTATAGTAGGTCACAGAAGGTAGCCCATAGAAGGACTTTCTGACCACAGTGGCAATGTGGTGGTCGAAGGAGAAGTTGCTGTAAACCTGTGTCCCAAATCTCTTATTTATTTTATTTATTTTATTTTACATTTCTTAACCAGGAAAGTCCGACTGGACACAGCTCCATTTTCAGCGGAGACCCAGGGAGATAAGCTCCAAAAATCACTTAGAATACAAGGTTATTGCACAGACTTTCACTTCAATTTATGAGAGCTTTCATTGCATACACAGAAAGAGATGACACAGACAATGCGGAATAAATTAAGAATTCATACAATAATCAATCATTGAGGTACATAATATCAAAAAGAAGCAGTTTTTAGTATTCAGGAGACAAACTGTCTGTGAATAGCTGTGGTACAGAGGTATTATCTAGTTAAGGGTTAGCCTGGTGAGTGGCATGAGCATAGCCAATTATTTTGAAAGTGTTTTTTCAGGAGTTTTTTAAATTGAGAAGTGGAGGTGGTAGAGGTTGCTTGGCTTGGTAGAGTGAATAGTGGTAGAATGAAATGAAAGCCCACATTAGAAGCCCTTCTTTCTTTTCCCTCCCACTATGGTCATAATCCTGTTTTACCATGTACTTTCAGGAACAGCTGGCTTTCCTTTGTTCTGTGGCCATACACTTACTCACTGGCTTTGGGGAGGCACAACTTTTACACTGTGTAGTATCAGAAAGCAGATAAAGTTACAATGTTAAGAAACTTAACACCACTGACACACAATGAATGACAAGCCCCTGAAGCTGACCCCAGCTTCATAACGCATCTCATTTAAGAACTTATTTTGTTCTTGAAAAAGTATCACAGTACTTAATTAATGAACATAAACCAGAGTATGCTAGTGAAAAATTACAATTCACTGTACAGATATTCTGAAACTAAGAGGTAATTTCAAGCATGAAATTTTAAATGAATAGAAAGAGGATCCTACATAAGAATACAGGGCATTCCATCTGACCACCCACCCACCTTCTGACACACATGCAAAAACACATCATCGTAATCATCTTGAATTCGGGGGTGGGGGGTAGTATCTTGCTTACAAAAAAGAGAAAGCTTGGCAAAAAACAAAATCACATTAGTGTACATTTTTGCATCAAGAAACTAAAGATTCACTCTAGGCAGAAACTAACTAAACATTTTTTTTTGCCTTGTCATTACCTTATATGCATTCCAAGCCTGCCAAAAGCACAATAATTATTTATTACTTGCTTTATGGTGAAGAGGATTACGGCTGTGAGTTGTAGTTCCTGTGATACAGCATCTGAACCCCTCAGCCCTCATTTGTCTACTGTGTGACTTCACTTAACCAGACATTACTCCTGGGTCATCACTTGAAAACTGACTGTATGTCCAGTGGGCTTACCTGATTAAAAATAGGTATTATTATCACTTTTATATTCCTTCTAACCCCAAATGGTCTCATGGAGGCAGACATGCTAACATGATTTTCTTTTCCTGGAGATTATGTCTTGCCCATAATACATTACAGGGGCAACCCTGATGAGCCCTAATCTACACTGTCAGACAATTCCATTCACTTAGAACAGAAACAGTGAGAAATACTGCTAAGTGAGCATCAGTGACTAATCTGCTGCCACACTTACAGATTTGTTGTAACAACATATTTGGTACACACTAAGAAGTGATTGGTGACATGACAGCAAATAGCTAAGATAACACAGCCTTTTTTCACAATGGAATTTGAATTTCAGGTTCTGTCTTGGCACTCCTTCCTCAAATTATTTCCCTCATTCAGGAAGAGCATTGTACTTCCTATTTTAGAACACCTCAGCTAACTGGTCAACTGCAAATAGAAATGCATATCAAAAAGATCACTGTCCTAGCGTAGCCAATACAAATGTTAATTTATAGCCTTGTGTCTTATTTTTGTAGTAATTTCACTGTAAATTAGGCAATGTATTTACAAATCCTAAGCATACACAGGGCAAAATGTCCTCAATAAAGTATACAACTTATAATGCACACCTGATACTCTCAGAAATACCAATGCACAGTAACATTCATTGAGCATCAAGTGAACTGTCATGGAAAGCTTTATATAAAAATGTTTTGTTCTTCTTCTCAACATTAACTAGTGCAGCAACTTATGACATGCCCTAATAGTAATTATAACCACTGCTTTATTTCATATATTCATAAATGTTTAAATTGTGCATTATTTTTGGAAATGTAAATACCATACAGAATTGCAATAAGAAGTAGTGGTAGGATGGGAAGGAAAAATGCAGCAATGAGAGTCAAGTTGTAAATCCTTACCATATGACCACTGTACAAGAAAACTACATATGCACTTCACTGTGCGTTTTTCTTTAGGAACTTTTAGATGTGACAGGCAAAATGATGCAACAGCAATGGAGACAAATTTCTGAAGAAAATATAACGACATTTAATTCAGGGCCAACATGGTGTGCAGTGAGGAAGTTTTCAGGAATGAAATGCAGCAGAGAAGAAAACTGCTTTTTTAACACTGAGAAAAGCACACTGGGGAAAGGAAGCATTGTGATTAAGGCACAGTGTTCCTTTAAGTTACAATACTAATTAATAAACTACTTAATGACATAGCACTGATTTAAATACTACACTATTTGGTAAACTAAATACCTTCTAACTACTTTAGCCACCCAGAGCAAACATTACTTAGTTTGTTCAACAAATTCCTGTACAGTATATTTTTATATTCTTGTCTCCATTTTATGCTTTTTTTTCTTTTTCCTCATAAACAAATAAATACCAGCAAATGACTATACTTTGTGTATTTTTTTATGTATAGTCAAAAATTAAACTTACGTACTCAGCATAATTATGTATCTGTGTTGTTCATTTTCATTCTTTCTCAATGTATGGATTACGGATCTGACCTCAGCTCCAACTCTGCTGGACATCACAGACCCACGGATCCAACTCTCGAGCTGCTCCTTCTACCCAAAATGCACCAGCCATCTCACAATACCTCAGACTGAGTTTGCTGCCTTATAGATCCTAAGACAGAGTAGAAAGAAGGAAACAGTAAAGCTAGGGGTCAAACCTGGAACAAAAGGCTCCAAAACATTCATGCAATTACTCCAAAAGATGAAACAAAGGGGGGGAAAGAGGGTGGACAGTTGAGGAAGAATGAAAATGGACAACAGATGCACAGCTATGGTGAGTACATAACTTTAATACCTGGTGACATCCTTTTCATTTCGCAACGTATGGGACAAAGTCCCCACGTACATGAATCTTGGGTGGCCCTCATGAAGGATATTCTGGAGAACTGCCAAAACAAAAGCAGCTCTGCTTGTAGCGGTCAAGCCTAGTTTGCAATGAGCAATAAAGGTTTGAGTATTAGACCAGGTAGCTGCTGCACAAATATCATCAACAGAAGTTCTAGGCCAGAAGGCAGAAACAGTGGCCACTGATCTAGTTGAATGTGCATTAGGCGGCTTTGATAGGAAGAGGCCTTGCTGAGTCTATACAAAAGAAATGCAATCAGTAATCCATTTGGCCAGGGTAACTTTAGAAAAGAATAGTTGTGTAAATTCTTACCAAAATCATAGATGTCCATCTCTTCCAGTATTTTTGTTGTGGGATTTCCTGCCCTCAGGTGACTCATACATCGGCTCCTATACAAAAGCTTCAGCTTGGCTGTTGCAGCTGTGTGGGATGTCATACATAGGGCCATAAGCCAGGGGCCTTAAATGTGATGTCTGCACGCACAATCCTCAGAACTTGAAGCTCAGCAGGCAGAGTAGAAGGCCCATTAGGAGAAGGTGCTAGTGATGTCAGGTGTGGGACCCTGGGGCCCTTCTGTGGTACTGATAGGTCCAAGGTGAAAGGTGTATGATATTAGGACCTAAGGACATGCTGGGATGAGAAGGAGAATGATGAGGGGATTATTGGTGGGTGGGAAGGAATACTGCAACATGGAAGAGAAGGACATCTATGGTTATGGTAAGAATTTACAGAACTATTCTATGTCCTTCTATTCCTATGTTGCAGTATTCTTGTTGTTGAAGAGTACCACAGCTTAGTTGGATGAAAGGGTGGCATATGCAGAAGAAGACTTTACAGATCCCTGTAGGATTGCCCTGGCAAATCTTACATGTGCTCTGGAGACCTGGTCTAACATACTACAGTTTGGTGAAAGTGCGGATAGTGGACCATGTGGCTACTTCCATAATGGAAGTTGTATCCAGACCTTTTAAGAAAGCCTTGGAGGCAGCCATTGCCCTAGTAGAATGGGCTTTTACTCCCACTGGGGGGATTTTTTCAATGGTGGGAGTAGCAAAGACAGATGGCTTTCCTGATCCAACATGCAATGGTTTGTTTGAAGACTGCCTTGCCCAATCCCCAGGGATGGAAGGAAACAAAGAGCTGTTTGGATTTAATAATGGATTTTGTTTTGTCTAGGTAAAAATCTTAGTTGTCTGCTTACATCCAGGGAGTGAAGTATCCTCTCACCTTCATTGGTGTTAGAGGGAAAGAAGGTGGGAAGGTGGATAGATTGGTTTAATGACAAATCATTGACCACCTTGGGTATGAAGGAGGGGTTAGTTCTCAGGGTTACCCTGTCTTAGTGGAATGTAGTATGGGGGCAAGCCATTAAGGCTTGTAGTTCTGAAACCCTTCTGGCTGAGGTTATAGCCACTAGTAGAACTGTTTTCCATGTACACATCTGAAGGGTAGCTGCCCCAGCAGCTTTGAATGGCTGTTGGGTAAGCTTTTCCAGGATGAAGTTAAGGTCTCAGGGTGGAGGGCTAGGCTTTCTTGGAGGTCTAATGTGTAACACCCCTTTTAAAAAGAGTTTTACATCGAGCCTGGATAGCAAGGGAGGGTCTAGTGGCAGGCAGGCTGATATTGCGGAAAGGTGTACTTTCACTGAAGAATAGGAAAGTCCACTTTTTATTAGTTGACACACATAAATAAGAACTAGAGGGGGATCAGCAAAGCAATGGTCCCTTCCCTTGTCTAGACATCATTTAGTAAATCTTTCCCATTTAGCTAGGTATGATTTTCTTGTAGTAGGTTTCCCAGCCTCCCTCAAGACTGAAAGCATGTCCTCTGAGTAGTGGTGTCTGAATGGGATCAAAAGTTTATCAGCCACTGTGTCAGGGACAAATCTGCAAGTGTGGGTGGATGAGAGTTCCCTTTTCTTGTATCAGAAGGTCCACCTTGTAGGGTAACTTGTAGTGATTGCCCTTGGCTAGATTATGCAGTAGAGGGAACCAGTGCTACCTTGGCCAGTAGGGAGTCACTAACAAGATTTTTGGTTTGTCTCTCCTGATTTTCAGGAGGACTTTCTGTATTAGTGGGAAGGGGGGGCATAAAGAAACTTCCCCTTCCAGGAGATGTTGAAAGCATCTACCCTCCTGGCTAGAGGGGAATAAGTCTTTGAACAGAAGGTCTGTAGCTGGCTGTTCTGTGGGGAGGTGAACAGGTCTATTTGAGGAGTGCCCCACCAGTGGACAGTGTCTAAGAAGACAGCCCTGTCCAGCATCCATTCATGTCGTGGACAGGATGTCCCACTTAGAAGATCTGCTTGTTTGTTGTCCTGAGTGGGAATGTAGGTTGCCTGCAGGGACAAGTTGTAGTGAGAGGATAGATTCCATATCAGCAGGGTTAGTCTGCACAGCTGATATGCTTTTGTCACTCCCTGTTTGTTGAGGTACCACATTACTGTGTAGCTGTCTGTTACTATTTGCAGAACCCCTGGTAGAAGCAGGGGAGTCAAGGATTTTAGAACTAAGAAGACTGCTGACATTTCCCCTCACAATAATGTGTTTGGCCTTCAAGGAAGGATGCCAAGTTGCTTGCACCCTGTAAGATGCCATGGTGGCTCCCCACCCTGAATCTGAGGCAGCCGTGTGCATTACCTGGGTTGGGGGTGGGGTGGAGGGGAAGCCCCGGTTTTAGTTGGACTTGTTGGATCCACCAGCTGATATCTTTCTTTATACAGGGAAGGAGGAGAATTTCTTGATCCAGGTGATTCTGGTGCTGGGACCAAATGTGTTTTAGGTAACACTGTAGCTTGCACATATGTATTCTGGCTAGTGGCAGCATAGGTATAGTGGCTGCCTTTAAGCCCAGGGTTCATAGGAATTGCCTAGCAGTTATTACTTGTGCCTGTAGCAACACCTTGAAGTGGGAGGTCAGGGAGTTGACCTTGTCTTGGGGAAGAAAAGCCTTCATTTTGTCCATTCAGATTCTGCAACACAGGAAAATCTTGTCTTGTTCTGGATGCAAGGAAGACTTTGGAAGGTTGAGGGTGAACCCTAGATTTTGTAGAAGGGACATGGTAAAGTGCAGATGAGTTGAAAGGGTATCTTTGCACTCTACAAGGATTAGGATGTTGTCTAGGTAGGGGTAAATCTGAATTCCCTGTGTTCTGCAAAAGGCAATGGCCAAACCCAGGCATTTTGTGAACACTCGGGGGGCAGTGGACAAGCCAAAGGGCAAAGCAGTAAATTGGAAATGAGAAGAGGGCCCAGAGATATGCAGAAATCTTCTGTGGGAAGGTCTGATTGGTATATGTAAGTAGGCCTCTTTTAGGTCCAAGGTGGCCATGAAGGCCTTGGTTGGGATGAGAGGTGCAGTAGAGTTGGTAGTGACAGCATTTTGAAGGTGGGTAGTTTTAGGTAAAGATTTAAGAAAGAGTGGTCTAAGATGGGTCTCCATGGGCCATCTTTTCTGGGGACCAGGAAGGGACGGGAGTAGAAACCTTTCCCTTCCTGCCCTGGGGGAACTGGTTCTATGGTACCCAGCTTCAGAAGGTCTGTCCAAGCCTGTGGAAGGAGATGCTGATGTTTTTTGGGAGGAAATGGGATGCTTCTTATGGGTGGTTTTACTTTTCAGGAAAGGAAGTATCCTTTTTTTATTATGGTCAGTACCCATTTGTCTGAGGTGATGGTTTTCCAGAAGGGGAGGCAGTGGGAGAGGCGGACTGACAGTGGTAGTGGGGCAAGGCAGTCATGCATTGTTGGAGCCTCCTCTGTCTTGAAAAGGCTGTCTGGGTTGAGGATGCAGGGCAACAGGCCTGGAACTGGTTGGTCTGCTTGCCCTTTTCTAGATCTGGAAGAGGAGGTGTGAAGACTGGTAGAGATGGGTGAAGGCTGCCAGCCTAGCCAGATAGAATTGTGCAGATAATTCTCTCATTTGTAAATATGAATGTTGAACTTAAAACAATGTGGCAACATTGCCATCTACTGTAGAGAAAGCTAAGTCAAGCATTTCTTGTTGGCCCTTTGAAATTAAAATTACTTCATGTCTGTTCTTTTGAAGTTAGAACTTGGAGTCGATGAATCTGGAGTAAACATCCTGGCTATTGTTTTAACTTAAGGAATAATTACTAGAATTTACATATGGAGTGTCCTTTACTGCTCTAAGTGTAAAATAATGTAAATGCAGTTTCTGTCAGCCTGGGAACACCAGGAAAGTGTGACATGATGTAATGCTTTATCAGAGCTGCAGTTTCAATTTAAACAGTGAGAACCCAAGATTATTAAGAATTTTTGTCTGAACATCCAACTCAGCTCTCTGCCTGTTGTCTTATGTAAGTTATTTTAGAAGTGTGTATTTGTTATCCTTTCCTCATATACGAGATGCCCTCTCTGGTGTTAGTGATGAGGATTGAGGCTCCTTAATTGCTGGGCCAGGGCATGGGTGTCGCATATTAATTGAATTTACATGTGGAATGTCCTTTATTGCTCTAAGTGTAAAATAATGTAAATGCAGTTTCTGTCAGCCTGGGAGAACCAGGAAAGTGTGAAATGATGTAATGTTTTATCAGAACTGCAGTTTCAGTTTAAACAGTGAGAACCAGAGATTATTAAGCATTTTTGTCTGAACATCCAACTCAGCACTCTGCCTGTTGTCTTATGTAAGTTATTTTAGAAGTGTGTATTTATTATCCTTTCATCATATATGAGATGCCCTCTCTGGTGTTAGTAGTGAGGATTGAGGCTCCTTGATTGCTGGGCCAGGGCACGGACATCACAGGAGGTACCAGCCTGGGCTGAGTTTCACCTCAAAAAGGTGGCTTTTGCTGGATAGTTTCTATAGTACTTGGGAATAGGGGACACCAACAAATGTTTTATGTCCTGTAATTCTTTACATTTTTCTTGCAGATTCGTAAAACGTTCTGCAGATTGTTTGCCAAAAAGGAAATTGTGGTCCAGGGGGGCATGTAAGCGCTTAGACTTAAAGTCTTCTGGGAGGTGTTGAATACTAAGCCATGAGTATCTCCTGAGAACTAAAGCAGATGCTGCAGAGCAAGCAGAGGCTTCTGTAGCATCATAGTTGCATCTAATTGAGTGCCTGGCTACTTGTGTAGCCAAAGAAAGTTTGGAAGAGATGTCAGCTTTAGTGGGGCAGTCAGAAATAGTGGCCAGCAAGGAAGAGACTTGAAAGACCAAGTCCAGAGCATATTTAGTCATGTGCATTTGATAGTTGATGGCTCTAAAAGCCAAAGTGGAGGGGATGTAGACCTTCTTACCTATCCTATCCATAGATTTGCTTTCTTTATCTGTGGGTAGGAGTGAGTCGGATGGAAGGGGTCTGGATTGCTTATCAGGATAGGTGGCAATCACAGCTGCATCTGCCAAGGATGGTTTGATTAAGAATTTTTGTTTGTCAGGCACCTTATAAAAGTGATCTGGTCACTTGGGGCTGGTGGCTGTGAATCAGGAGTCTTAGATGCAGAGTTAAAGGCAACTAGGTATGCAGGTAAGACAGGGGGAATGGCAGAAGGGGAGGGTGATTCTACATGAAGCTCAGAATACCTCTTTTGGGTATCAGACATTTGTGAGGTATCCCATTTGAAGTAATCTTTCATTTTGGTGATAGTCTCACCAAATGTGATATCCTCAAGGGGTGAATATCCCTCTATAGATTCTTCATCAGGAGAATAGTACTCCTGGGATGAAGCAATTTGGGAGGTGTAAGATATGGAGTCCTCAGAGGAGGATAATGAAGTATCATGCTCTTCTTCCCTATCCTGAGATGTTAGGGGGAGAAGGGAAGAGGCTGAAGCAGGCCTAGGCCTGAGCAAAGGTAGAGCAGTGGAGGATGAGGCTGAAGGCCTAAGAGCCATGAAGGCCTGCATCAAGGAAGAAGTGAAGGATTGCCAGTCAGGTAGGCCTTCTTTAATGGAGGTGGTATGCTTAGTTTTCTGTTTCTTTTTTGCTGGGGTAGACGGAGTAGGCCTGGAGTCGGGTCTGATATGAACCGTGTCTGAAGGAGGGATCCCAGTCGGAAGCTCTACAAATTCTGGTTCCCCCTCGACCACGATAGTAGTCAGGGTCTGAGTTGGCTCTGGGGATGTGCCGGTCAGCTGAGCAACAGCTTCCACAAAGGTAGTCATCGAAGTTGAGGGATCCGCTGGCTGTCCCTCAGCTCCTAAATCAGCAGCTGGCAGGGTGTCCAGTAACAGAGCAGCAGAAGAAGAGGGCTTGGGAAACTTGGCCTTCTGATGCGGAGGTTCTGATGTAACCTCCGAGGTGAGATCCATCCTTAGGGCTAACCGCTTAAGGTGTTGGTTTTCTAAATAAAGGTTAAGTGCAGCCAGACTGCTATGAAGTTTCTTCAGCACAAACGATTGGCAAATGGAGCAGGTGGTATGGTCCTGCTCCCAGCCTAAGCAGAAAACATACCGATCATGGGAGTCATTATGGGACATCTAGCGCCAGCATTGGCATTTACCCTTTTTTTGCTGACATCAGCTATAAATTGCTACAACAAAGCAAGCTTAAGCAATAACAACAAGATAAGAAGAAGAAACCCCAATGGGTTACTTAGCTATATTGAGACATTTGATGTGAAGGAGCAAACACACGATGCGTCGGTAGTCTGCAGCTGAAAAGGTCTGAGGATTGTGCATGCAGACATCACATCCAAGGCTGCCAGCCCATGGCCCTAACTGTGACGTCCCACACAGTCAAAACAGCCAAGCTGAAGCCCCTGTAAAGGAGCCAAAGTATGAGTCATCTGAGGGCAGGAAATCCCACAACAAGAACATTGCAACAAGGACATCTGGTGATCCTAGTCTGTTCAGTGAGACAGCAAAACATCTGGTCTGATTTCCTGAAATATTTTGTTCTGTGTAGATTAAAACAGACAGAAAATCATCTCCGCCACTGACTGATTGAGAGACCACTTGTGAGGTAACAAAACAGACCTACTAATGTTGTCCACTAGTACACTGGATCCCCCCAAAATGTGCATTGTAACTAGAAAGCAGATGGAGATTGCTCACTGCCACACACTCAGTGCCCCTCAACAAAGGGGGAAGGAACTGGTTCCACCGCTTGTTGGTGTACCAGACCACAGATAAGTCGGTTTGTATCACAACAGTTCTTACAGGGAGAACATCTTGAAAGGCCTGCAAAGCTAATAGAACCACTCTCATCTCTAGAACACTGATATGTGAATTGGTCTCTTGGGGGGACCACATGCCTTGGACCACTGATCTCAAGAAATGCTCCCCAGCTGGGAGGCATCTGTGGTCACTGTTGCCATGGTGGCTGGTGTTTAATAAAAGGATGACCCAGTTAAATGCCATCTGACTCAATCCACTGAAAAGATAATTTTTGCATATGCTGCTGAGTCTGACTGGGAAGGATAGAGGATATTGTAGAATGGACCATTAAATAGCTAGAGTCCATTGGAAAACACACACAAAGTAACTTGCCAAGGGGACTAAGGCTATAGCTGCTGCCACAGCCTGGAGAAGCAGGGTGAAAGAATAGTTGTGTAAAATCTTATCATAATCATAGATGTCCTTCTCTCCCATGTTGCAGTATTCTTAGTGTGGGATTCTCTGCCTCAGGCAACCCGAACGTCGGCTCCTCATACAAAAGCCTAAGCCCGGCTGCTGCAGGTGTGTGAGATGACACACGCAGGGCCACAAATGAGGGGCCTCAAACGTGATGTTGGCATGCACAGACCTCACAACTTAATTGCCCAGTCAGACAGTTAACTAGTATGAGCCAAATGATGCCCAGAAAAAGTGAAGTGCCATTTGCTGGTTTGTCTGAACATAGTGAGACCAGTAGGAATGAAATGGGATAGGTGGGGAAAGGAATAATGCAACATGGGAGAAAAGGACATCTATGGTTATGATAAGATTTTACACAGCTATTCTATGTCCTTATATTCCCATGTTGCAGTATTCCTAGTGTGAGAGAGTGCCACAGCTTAGGAAGAAGGAAGGATGGAGGTAGAGATAGTATGTCTAGAGGACCAGGTGACTGCCTTCAGAATGGAGGCTGTGTCCAGGCCTTTGACAAAGGCTTTGGAGGATGCTACAAGCCCTGGTAGAGTGAGCTCTTACGCCATGAAGTAGGTCCTTGCATGGTAGGACTAGCAGACTTGTTTAGTTTTCCTTATCCAGGAGGAAATGGTTTGTTTGGAAACTACATTGCCCAGGTCTCTGGGGTGGAAGGATACAAATGGTTGGCTTTTCTGATGGACTTAGTTTTGTCCAAATAAAACCTCCATTGCCCGTGCACATCCAGGGAATGGAGTACCCTCTCACTGTCATTAGTGGGAGAGGGGAAGAAGGCGGGCAGGTGAATGGACTGGTTTAAAGACAGTTCATTGACCACTTTGGGCATGAAAGAAGGGTTGGAGCACAGGGCCACCCTGTCCTTGTGGAAAATGGTGCAGGGGGGGCAGGCCATGAGAGCTTGTAACTCTGACACCCTTCTAGCAGAGGTAAGGGCCACTAGGAGAACAGTTTTCCAAGTGCACATTTGGAGAGATTCAGAGCTGGCTGGCTCAAATGGGGCCACTCTGAGCTTTTCTTTGATAAATTTTAGGTCCCAAGGCAATGGGACCTGTTTTCTTGGAGGTCTGATGTGCAAGACCCCTTTCAGGAACAATTTTACATCTAGCCTGGATAGCAGAGGGGGGAGGTAAGGGGTAAGCAGGCAGAGACTGCAGATAGGTGGACTTTCACTGAAGAATATGAAAGGCCTGCCTTTATAAGTTCACACACACATGTTAGGACTGGGGGACATCTGGTAATAAAGGGGCCCCTAAGCTTTTTGAGACACCATTTGAGAATCTTCCCCATTTTGAAATGTAGGATCTCCTGGTAGTAGTTTTCCTGACCTCACTCAGGACTGAATGCACATCCTTAGAGTAGTGGTGTCTGAAGGGAATTGAAAGTTTATCACCCATAGCATCTGTAGGTGAGGATGAATGAGTGTTCTCTTCTGTTGTGCGAGTAGGTCCACCTTGTGGGATAACTTGTGGTGATTGCCCTTGGCAATGGATAGAAGCAGGGAGAACCAATGCTGCCTTGGCCAGTAGGGGGTTACCAGCAAGATGTTTGGTTTGTCCTTCCTGATCTTCAGAAGAACCTTTGGAATGAGAGGGAAGGGGGGAAATGCATACAGAAACCGTCCCTTCCATGAAATGCTGAAGGGATCCACCCTCCAAGCTAGTGGGAAGTGGTCCTTGGTGCAGAATATTTTCAACTGTCTGTTTTGGGGGGAGGCAAACAAATCTACTTGGTGTGCCCCACTAGTGGACAGTGTTTAGAAAATCTTCCCTGTTCAACATCCACTCATGATGTGGAGAGGATGATCTACTGAGAACATATGACTTTGTCCCTCCTTGTTTGTTAAGGTGCCACATGACTGTGGTATTGTCTGTGGAGATTTGAAGGGAACCATGTTCAGTGGGCTACCATCAATGTGGTAATAAATGGGAACTGAGTTTTTCCCAAAGGAAATGACAATGCATTTTTTGGCATTACGATTAAGGCCATGGTTTTGACACCAGTCGTAGGTATGTGTAGGAAGGGTGTATAGAAGAACCATGGCTATACATTTCTTGTGCGGCAAAAACTGTGCACTTTGACAGAATTTGTAAATGAATTTGGACTGTTACTCCCAAAGATAGGGGTGAGGGCAACATAACTGATTTGTCAAGCGAATGGGACCAGATTACATGTGTCCAGTGGGCACGTTCATAGGTTCATAGATTCATAGGTTGGTACTAGGCTATCGGCCCTAGGGCCTATACAAGCCTAGCCAAACAATTCCCCGGATATTATTTCCAACAATATTTACTTCCCTGGACCCCTGTCTAGTAGGGCGACTGACGTGATCCCTGTGGTGGATTTCCTATCTCCCATCCAGTCATCAAGGTTCCTTTTGAAGACGGCCAGGAAGGTGCTCTGCTTAACATGTATGTGCAGTCTATTCCAGAGTATGGGGAGTCTCTGGATCAGAAACCTAACCCTCCAGCATGTTTTGTTCATTGTGATGACAAGGTTTAGATCCCTGGAGCACATGGCTCTGAGGGATTGGGATTTCTTTAAGTGGAGCATGTCCAACAGCTCAGGGTTTGACATGGCCTTGTATGCTAATCAGAGATTGCCTCTGAGTAGAAGATATGCCACAGAGTATAGCTGGAGGTTTTTCAGATGGTCAGCATAGGGCATCTGCTTTAGGCCTGTAATTCTTTTAATGAGGTATTTCTGTGGCCTTTCCAGCTGTTGCAGATGTCTTGTGAGGTACATACCAAATGGGGCATTGTACTCTATAATGAGTCTAAAGAGGGATGAGTACAGCGGGACAATGACCTCCTTTTTTCTGGATGAAAAGCCTTTAGTGATGAGGTGTGCCACATAGAAGGATTTCTTGACTGTTGTGGCAATGTGGTTATCGAAGGTGAGGCCACTGTCCACCTGTTTCCCTCAGTCTCTCATCACATTTTTGGTGTTTAGTGTACTGCCACTTATGTGGTAATTCATGGATATGTGCCTTTTCCCAAAGTAAATAATTATACATTTCTTGGCATTAAGCTTGAGCCCATGGCTCTGTCACCAAGCGTCTTTTTCTGTAAGGCCCTTTTGTAGAATATCCACATCATTTGGGGATTCAATAATGGCTCCCAGTTTGCAGTCATCTGAAAACTTTGTTAGCCAGAGTCCCTTAGTGTTGGCCTGTACTTCAGAGAAGTAGATGCCAAACAAGAGTGGTCCCAGGTCTCAGCCCTGAGGTACTCCACTTGTCACTTGTCTGGAGCTGGATTTGGAGTCGTCTACTTTTACAGTCTGGGTTATGTCAGTAAGCTAGTTGGCAACCCATCGAGTGACTTAGGGATTTATGCCCAGCTTAGTAAGTTTATCTATGATTCCAGACTGGGGGATGGTGTCGAAGGCCTTGGTGAGGTCCAGATAGGCTGTGTGGACCCCCTTACTCTCTTCCACAGCTCTGGAGACTGATTCAAAGAAGTCAATCAGGTTCAAGAGCCAAGATCGGCCCTTCACAAACCCAAACTGGGTGGGGTCCAGTGTTTGAAGGTTGCCAATGTCTTTGTTTATAAGTTCCATGATAA
This sequence comes from Protopterus annectens, assembly GCF_019279795.1. NCBI lineage: Eukaryota > Metazoa > Chordata > Ceratodontiformes > Protopteridae > Protopterus > Protopterus annectens. The sequence continues at coordinate 1,455,935,113 of NC_056737.1, forward strand.
TGCATTCCATGCCCTTGCAGATCAGGCTCGTCAGACTGATGGGACGGTAGTTCCCAGGATCCAAGGTGGATCCCCCCTTGTGGAGTGGGATAACTGTAGCTGTGTGCCACTCAGTGGGCATGAAGCCTGAAGTGAGGCTATGATTAAACATGGCACTTAGGTGAGGTGTGAGTTCATTTTGTAATTCATGTAGTACACAGCCCGGGCTATCATCTGGTCCCATGGATGCTGTATTCTTAGCTTTGGAGTGTGTGAAGTGGAGAGCTATGTATGGGATTATATTTTTTTGGGGACAGCTGCCCATTATCTTTTTTAAGGTGAGAGTGGAATGTTGAGGAAGGGACATAGGTACATGTGGAGGAGGTTAGCTGGGAAGGTGATGAAGCTTTTGCAAATAGATAAGACAGACAAGAGAGCAGGCAGGGGTGGTGTGTGACACAAAAGGGAGGTGAACACTTGGATGGGGAGGGTGTTGTGGAATCCCAGTTTCAAGTACCTCCACAAGGCAGCAGCATGACTCAAGTCCCCACCCATGGTAATGTTGGGACTGCTTCTTCACTGCTGTGGGGGTGGCAGTGGTGGAGGCTTGGTTCTGGGGCAAGCCTGTGCCGCCAGGGTGGCCAGTATGCTCTCCATCTGGTGCAGGTGGCATCCAAAATCATAGTATATAATCCTGCATACCAAACCTGGCATTTCTTCATGGGTAACAACACCCCCTCCATGACCCTCCCAGAGGGGGCAATGAGTCCTGTCCTGAGGGACAGAACTATCTAACACCACAGGTAGTGCAGGGGCAGCAGAGGGGGCACCACCAGGCCAAGTTACAGACGTGCTGAGCCCAGGTGCCATGGCCGGAGGAGTCAAGGTAAGTAGAGCACCTGAAACTGACCTACATTGTTGCGCTGTAGTAAATTAGATATAAAGATACGTTAATGTTAGTAATAACCAAACCAATGTTAGTAATAACATAATGGAACATAATACTGATTAATCCAAATACATATTAAGGTATATTATGTGGAACACAGTATTAAATAACATAACAGTAAGTATGTTAACAGCAAACCAGAATGAAATAACCCATAATGTCAACAAAACAGTTAGTTTAGTTTAACAGAATATATTAATATTAAATAATAATAATAATAATAATAATAATAATAATAATAATAATAATAAATAATATTAATAAATTAAAGAAGATAAGGGGTGGAGAGAGAGATAAACATACCAGGTGGCGTAAGCCTGGGAACCTTGTTGGCTAGGCTTACTTAGGCCCTTGGGCCAATAGCCTAGTACCTACCTATGAACCTATTAGTGAATTTACAGATGATATTAATACACAGACTGCTAATACATTCTTCTACAGGTGTTCAGTGTCAGTTGTGATTACAGTGACTTAAATTCTTCTATACATGATGTAGCATGTACTTGCTCTCAAGCTGTTACCATGGGACAGTATGGGCCAATCACTAACAAATGCAGGTACACAACTACATGGAACTGTTTCACATAATATGCATGCACATAACTACCAAGGTGCTCTGTAAATGGATTTAGACATACAATGCATTCCAGATAATGATTTAGCTGCTAATCATGGACCCGACAGATTGGGCAGTTGTTATTACATTATGAAAAACCATGACACTTGAGAGGTATGTTTGTGTACATTTAGTAGACAAGACAGCCATCGTGTCTTATTTGGCAGGCATGGGAGCAGAACTCAAAAGCTGTGACTGCATGGGACATATGCACATTATGCAACAATTGACTGCAGTGACATTAGAACAGACATACAATGAATATAGCCCTACTACACTTATTTCAACATATTCTTATGAAACCACAATCCTCCTTTATACTTTGTTATTGCTCCTTAGAATCTGTGAAGTACACACATGATATCTGACCAGAACGTGTGCTACATTACCCATATACCTTGTTCCTGGAGTGGGAGGAATAGAGAGCATTATGTGAGTGAAAGTGGGCTACAGACAGCCCTGAACCAAATTGTGGATTGTGCAATACATTTATCAGGCAATTACTTTTGCATCCTTTATTTATTTCAGTTTTACAGATGACTGCAGCAACATTAGAACAGAAATACAATTAATACAGCACTACTGCACTTATTACAACACATTAGTTATCAAACTACAATCCTACTTTACACCTTACTGCTTATTGTTATAGGTATTGTTTATTGATTATTGTCCTACAGTTATCAGAAAATATCTGTACTTACCACACTCATGGCGCATCCTGACCAGATGCCCAGCATGAGATTGGCCATTGTGAGTCTGTTCAGCTGCTGCTGTTGGAAGAGAAGCACACCATTATGCATACCAGTTTTGCACCGATTCAGCTTGTATTTTACTAAAGTAGTGAAAATACACTAACATATCTGTGAGGCATGCCCAGCCCTAGCCTCTTGGACCCAGGTGTCCAAGGTTTCCCTCTTCCTTTACTTCAGATCATCATAGTGGTGATGACACTGCTCACCAGTGCAGGGGACCAACCAATCCCAGGCTTCAGCTTTACATTCTGAGCCCTGGTAATCACCTTGCAACAGCTGGGGTTCATAGTTTTGGATCAGGGGTCCAACAAACATTCTGGACTCCTGCACACCCCACCAATGTGCCCGAAAGCTCGCTCCCTCAGCAACACCACCAGGCATGCCAACAGGTTAATAAGACTCCAAGGAATGCTGCAGAATTCTGGCTAGTGCCATTAATATAGCTTATTTTCCTGCCATTACACATCATACTGCAACATTCAAAAAAGCTGTGTGTTCCTTTGCATCACACAAACTTGCTTAGCATCATGCAAACTCACACAACCGTGTTTTAGCAAAGCTTAGCAATGCGCAAACAGGAGTGGCTATTAACCATGTTTAAGCGGTGCTTGGCACTGCACAACTTTTTCAAATGTAACATATACTTTTTCACATTAAACCTCCCTTTAGGTCAGCTGACACATTTCCACAGCAACAATTGTACAAAAAAGCTATGACTGCTGGGGATGTGAACCCTGGACCTACAACACTCTAGACTGTGACTCTACCCATTCAGCTGTATGGATAATGTGAAAACTAATATACCTTTACATATACTACTAAGCTACCTGTTAGCATTGCTAAGCACCACTCATCACCTCGCATACAGCCATTCATAATATTAAAACATGGTAGACAACAACACATAAATGATTACATGCTGTTTATATTTTTAGATGTCTGGCAATTGTCACCTGTGCATGTGTAAGTGCAGCTCGTCATTGCTGCACTCCAAAATGTGCCACACAGATGAGCATTCAAATAAATAATTTTATCCAGTTTCTGTTTTTAGATGTCTGGCAGATGTTAGCTGTGTATGTGTAAGCGCACCTCAGCATTACTGTACTCTATGCCATCCCGCATAAACATACTTTAAAAGGAAAAAAAAAAAGAAAAAAAAAATCCAAACACACATATTTCTAGAATACCAGGTACATTACAGGTATATACATTAATCTGTACAAAACATCTGTCCACAACTTCCCTGGTCAATCCACATTAATGGGACACTACACTGCTGCCTACACGGATTCAATATCTGTGTTACTATGATCTTCCTTGGCAGCACATCATGATTAATATGCAAGATGTGCTGCCAATGGTGAATTGTGGCCATGTACACGGGTACATTCCATGTAGGCTCAACAAGGAGCCTACACAGAATTTATTGAATCCTGGGGTATGTTAATACTGTTTGTTTTCATTTATGTAAATGTATGATTGTTTATGTCATAAATGATAATTCATAAAGATGTTTCCTGTTTAAAAAAGAAGAAAAGAAAAGAAACAGTTTACAATGTCAAAACATGGATGTAAAACACAGTTATTCTAAGTAGAGCTTTATGGATAAGATGTAGCCATAATAACTGAAATGGTGTGTGCTACAGGGATAGCAGCATATAATTATATGGAAAGGTATGAAGACATAAGAAGAGACACGTGAGAATGGTGGCAAGAAAAAGAAGACAGTGAAAAAGTGACAGAGGCATGAAAAAGGAAAAACAGTAGAAAGGAGATGAAGTGTGAGAGGTAAAAGAGAAGAGAAGAGGTGAGAAGAGAAGAGGGAAGTAGGATGAATGAGAGGCAGCAAGTAAGGGAATTACAAGATGAGATAAGGAAGGATGGAATACAGAAAAAGGGGTGTGTGAGAGAACTGCAAGGTTCATGTAAAGCAGTAGCATAGCTAGGGTTGGGGGAAATGGATAACTGCCCTGGGTGCAAATTGTTGGAGGCACAATCAGCCAATCCCTACATTTCTTTAAACCAGTATTGCATTTGCGGTCAAACCTGAGCATCGTAGTGTTCTGCGTGTGGCTTAAGCTGTAGCAGATGCTATCTACATTGTATCATTTTTATACCCAAAACATGAGCACTATAGTGCTCTGTGCAGGCAGGGTTTGCTACATTTTAAAAGCAAGAAACTTTTTTTCTTTTTAAAGTAAAATATGAGCACTATAGCTCTACATACATGCAGGGTATAAACTGTAGCAAACAGTTTGCTACAGTTTAATAGAATCATTTTTGTTTAATAAAATATGTTGAAGGAGGGTTAGGGACAGGGCAGGGCATAGAAATGGGACATAAATGGCTGAGGCAGGAGATGGGAGGGCATGTCATGATGCATCTGGCCACCTGGTTTGTGTGTCATTAGAAGCAACATCCATTTTTTTTGCTCTTCAGTGGAAGAGCTTGGTGGGGTGCTAAATCTAACGGTAATATGTCGATCACTTACAAAGCAGCATTTGGCTTATTACATTGACATTTTTTGTTGTTGCTGTTCTTCACTTAACAAGTTGAGAGGTTGGGGTGCTGGTTCATTGTACCAACCTAGGGTGATGGTAGAACCAGCTACACTTCTGATGTAATGTGAACTGAGTGAGTACAGCTGCGCTTTATTTGGGTGAATAGATGTACCTTGAGCTGTTGTCTGAACTCCAAGTACTTTTGGATTTCTCAGCTTGAGAGAAGAAGAGAGTCCCATAGTGTAGGTGTTAGGATGGAGAATGTACATTCAGTGGAATAAAGGTTAGTTTTTGGAGTTAGTAGGGTAGGTTGAGATTGAGACATACCCCTTGAATGAGTGATCCTAGTAACAGGTTGGCTCTCACATGTACTTGCAGCCATTGGCTTTGGTTAGATTTGGTGGTGGTGTTCATTGTTGAGGGAGTTAGTAATGAACTGGCAGATTTTATTGCAGATGATTTGTAAGCTAGTGGGATTTTTTGAGGCTGCAGCTATAATAGGTAGCCAATATTCAAGTTGAGGTAAGAGCATTCCTTTGCCTATGACAGCTTTGGCTATCTTGGACAGATGAAGCAGTAGATTGTTCACCCAGAACAGTAGTGTTTTGATCTTTTTGCATGTATTTTGAATGTGTAGTTGAAAGTTAAAAGACTGGTCTAGCCAAATGCTAAGGTATTTGAAGGATGTGGTAGTTCCTATGGTGGTACTGTTATCATCTTTAATAATAAAAAAGCTTTTGGTTGCACGTTTTGGCCATTTTTTGGTTGATTCCAAATAGCACTGCTTTTATTTTTGAGGGACTGAGTATACATTTCTGGCCTAATAGCCATTGGTTGAGGGTTTGGAGGTCATGTTGGAGCTGAGTTTGTATAGTAGCATTTGATTTGTTTGACCTGTAGATGATCATGTCATCTGCATAAAGAATTAGAGGTATCTGAGAATGATCAGACAGGAGTTTGTTGATAAATATAGAAAATAGCAGAAGGGGTAAAGAACCCCTGGTGACTCCTTTCATAAGAAGAGTTGTTTTAGAGGTGGTAGTGCCTATTTTTACCTTGAAGGCTCTATTAGTGAGAAAGTCTACAAACCAAGGTTTTGCATCTTCACTAATACCTATTTCAGTTAATTTGTCAAACAGTAAGTCATGGTCAATTAGATCAAAGTCTTTTCTAAGATTTAAGAAAATAAATAAAACTCCCATCAACATGGCTGAAAATGTACTATAAACTTTAATAAAACAAAAAGCATAAAATAAAAGGTAAGCACTTTCACAGATACTCAATTTGCTTCTTCAGACCATATAAAAACACTAAAGGAAGAGCATTTAAAAATCTAACAAGGTCCAATCACTAAAACATATGCAGTCAACTGACTCATACATGAACCAACCAATCAAGTGTTCACTATGAGCCAACCCCCCAAAACTGTAAATCAATGATACAGGGAGAAAGATTTCAACACTAGCTTCAATGAAATTGTCCCATTCAATTCTGTTGGAAGGTGTTCTTATAAGCATAGTATCCAACATAGCTCATGGCATTCTGCTATATTATTCTGATCACCACCACGCACATTCAGTAAAATCAGCTCCAACATGAAAAATTTGAATGAGTGACCACAACTTCATTCCGTTACATGCTTGGCCAGGGCATTGGTTACTTTCTTTTTATTTATATCATTTATATGTTCCATTACCCTTTCTTTTAGAGTGTGATTCATTTTGCCAAAATACAAGGCTCTGCAAACAGTACAGTCTGCATAATAAACCAGAACTTTACTCTTACAGTCGACATAAAAGTCTATCTGTATTATAAAACCAGTACTGGGTTGCAGAAATGAGGTGTTTGTTAATATAACAGAATGTGTTTTAGTGACTGGACCCTGTTAGATTTTTAAACTCTGTTCCTTTAGTGGTTTTTATATGGTCTGAAGAAGCAGATTGAGTATCTGTGAAAGTGCGTACCTTTTATTTTAATTTTTTGTTTTATTAAAGTTTATAGTTAATTTTCAGTCATGTTGATCTGAGCTTTATTTATTTTCTTATAGTATTTTATTTTGTACTACTCTGACCTTTATCGAGTGGCTTTAAGTTTTGTTTTGTATTATTTTGTTCGTACTTTGCCACTGGAGCATGGCTAAGGGGTTGTAACTGGAACTGGATTACTGAGTGCTTCTTCAAAGGAAGCAACCAGATCTGTTCAGAACTGGTGGTCAAGGACATCACGTATACAAATGCTGTAGATATAGCAGACTTGCTGGATGACAGATTCAGTGAAAACTTTACTCCTCTGTTCACCCATCAATAAATCAGGACATCCCCAGTACCTGCCCCTTCCCCTTATATCTAGGGAAGAGGTCATCACTGCTGTATCAAAGGTAAAAAATACAGCCTCCATGGGACCCAATAACATCCCAGTCTGCTTCCTACATGAACTCAGGCAGGAACATGCAGCACCATTATGCACCCTATTCAACCTTCATCCCAGCTGAGTGAAGGACAACCAGTGTCATCCCTTTACACAAAGGTGGAGCATCCACCAATCTGGGAAATTATAGACCCATCAGCCTAACTAGCCTGATCTGCAAGGCCATGGAATGGATTATCATGGACCTCATTAACAAGGACATTGACAACCTCCAAACATTTGATCCCACACAATTTGGCTTCATCAAGGGGAGGTCATGTCTGCTAAATTTGGTTGACTTCTTTGAGACAGTCACCAAAGCAATGGACGAGGGGAAGATGGTGTACACCACCTACCTTGACCTGGCCAAACCCTTTGACACTATTCCCTACTTGGGCATAATAGATAAACTCTCTCAACTAGGCATCAATCCATATGTTAGCAGATGGGTAGCAAACTGGCTCACTGATAGAACCCACGTAGTCAAAACAGGGGAGCCACCTCAAGCAGGAGACCAGGGTTTGGTCTTGGAGACTCTGTTATTTAGGATATACTTTTCTGAGATGCAGGCTAAAGCCAGTGGGCTATGGCTGATCAAGTTTGCAGATGACTGCAAGCTGGGTGCTGTCATCAATTCCCCTAGTGATGTGGACATCCTCCAAGAGGGTATCACTCAGACAAATGACTGGTGCCAGAAACATGGCCTCAAGCTGAATACCAAAAAAGGCATCATCATCCCCTTTGGGGAGAGTGATATCCCAGCAAATTATCACAATAATAACAATGTTCTAAGCATGCAATCAGTCGTGAGGGATTTGGGCACCCAGGTTGATAGCAACCTGACTTTTGACCACCATGTTGCTTCCATGATGCGGAAAGCCTTCCACATGGCCCACCTCATAAGTAAGGGTATCTCATCCAGGGACAAGGAGGTCATAATATTCCTGTATTCTTCCCTTATAAGGCCCATTATTGAGTACAATGCCCCCTTCAGCATGTACCTCTCAAAGCACATGCAGCAGCTGGAGATACCACAGAGGTTCCTCACCAGGAGAATCCAGGGCCTCAAACAGGTACCATACACAGACAGGCTAAAAGCCCTAACCCTCTACTCAGTTTGATACAGACTCATCAGAAGTGACCTCTGTTTAGCAAATAAGGTGATCATGGACCCCACCTTGATGGGACTGCTGTATATCCGCAAGTCAAGCTACACTCAAGTAACCCACATGCGCAGCCTCAACCTGGTTTGTGACATCAGCAAGACTTATTGGTGGGACAGATTTGTGTCCCAGAGACTCCCCTATCTATGGAATAGACTCTTTCCCCACATCAGAGTACCTCTTTACCCCTTTTTAAGTGCAACCTGGATATCTGGATGGGAAACAGAAAATATACTCCTGGGTTTCCATCCGTGTCCTTGCTGGACAGGGGCATCAGGTGCTGATTTGTCTAAACATGGGCTAAACTCTTGGCTAGGCTTATAAGGGCCTCAGGGCCAATAGCCTAGTAACCTCCTATGATCCTATGATCATATGAACCCTAATTTGTGATTTGTTTGTTTATGGTCAGATCTAACCAGCGAGGGGTTGACCTCTGGTGTGGAACCCATGTTGGTGATGACCAGGTCCAACATGTTGTCACCTCTGTTGGGAGTGTTGACCAGTTGATCCAGGGCATTTGACTTTATAATTTCTATGAAATGCTGGGCAAGGGAGTTATTACTTGAGTAGTTCTCCCAGTTAATGTTTGGGTAATTGAAATTGCCCAATATTAGGATGTTTGGTAGGACCTTTATGTTTCCCAGTGTTTCCAGAAATGCGGAATGGGAGTCCTGGGACATAGTGGATTATCTGTAGCAAACTACAATTTGAATTCCAGTTTTACCTGTTGTTAGTTGCACGTGGATGATCTCTGAAGAATCGTGCTGTGCCGCCACTAACCTGGAGGTGTGGGTATCCATAATGAATATGGATACGCCCCCGCCCTTTGTATTTTGGTCCGGGTTCTGTGGCCGAAATGTATGGTATGAGTTGTAGCCTGGTAGTGCTGGTGTGCCCTCTGGAGCCTTAAACCAGGTTTCTGTTACTGCACATATATCGATTTTCTGCATACTGAGAAGTGCATCGAGTGTGTGCATTTTGAGGTTTAGACTTCTGGCATTGAGTAGCATTAATCTCATTTTTTTTGTTACTTGTGCTATTTACAGTGGTGGGTTTGTCTTTTGAGCCTTGCCTAAAAAAGGCTAATGGCTTTAATGAGCAGTTTAATGAGTAGTTGGATTGGCTGCTGTTATTAGAAGAGAATCCATTGTTGTCATCTATGTTGGATGTGACATACACATAGGAGTAATACGGATACGATATGTAATGTTACTTTGTTTCACTAATTTAGGAGAAGTTGAAAATGTGTTATTTAAATACAAATGGCTACAATGGTAGAGCTTACATTTTTAAGCCTATGTCCAACATAAAGTCAGAGTATGATATGAATAAGCCATCAATTTTTAGACTGATGGTTCTGCACCATGTCAGATTCAAACACAATGTGCACAAACACACATACACACACACACACACACACACACACATACATTATCTCTTACTGCACCAACACTGAAGGGATGTATTCAGTTAAATAGGAAATAAAGATATGTCAATGTGTCAGGTGGGGTTCTAAGAACAGGAGTTGTTCAGTTGGAAGGCTGAGATGAAACAAATGGGATTTAATGAGGTCATTGGATTTCTATGCCCAGGAAAATGAAACATTCACTCGTAACTTGTTCTGATGCCTTTAAGTCAGTACTTCTTTATTGTGTAACATACGTAGTCTGACAATTTCACCTGTATGAAACCCCACATGCATGGTGTGTGGAATCTGAGTGGGCTGACAAACTTTTTACTTTTTTAGTAACCTATGAACTTTCTGATGAAATTTATTTTATATATTTACTTATTTCTTTTATCATGTAGATTCGTCTAATCAAGTGACACAGAGAGAGAAAAAAAGAGACACAGAGGCTAGGCACAAAAGAGGTAAACATTAAAACATTTGTGAGACGCACATGTATCATGATATTTGTCTCAGTATATGTTGATAGGTTTACAAAACATACTCATTTTTAGCAGAAATTATTGCAGGAAATATAGCTCTAAATCTGTTATATTCAGTGTAAGCACTATGTAAAATGTGCCAAGCTAAGTACAGAAATTAATTTGCATTTCAGCTTTCAAATATATTTTTTTAGGTATGGATTTTCATTTTTTTTTTCAGATGTGTTCTTGCCTATTGTGCATATTAGGTGAGGTCCTGAGCAATAAATACAGGACCAGAGGCAATTTCCATACAGAACAGATAAATTATACAAAATAATCTTGTTGTATTAATATTACAGTTTATTGGAAGAGGTTTGTTCTTATACCACTGCTTTGACAGAAAATACTTGGCACTGATACTTTGCTAAGTTCCAGAATCAATGTAAAAAGTACTTTGTGTATTAAAACTTGCACTGATAAGATTCTATTAAATGTATATGCATAGCTTAAAACATTGCATAGATAAGGACTCAATGAGAGCTCTGATGCAAGACTTAAATTAATTGTTTATCCTTCTTGTTATGAAGTGATTTTTTTTAAATAACAGTATATTTGCATTCTTCCGTCGAGCAAGGTATCTTAGGAATTGTTCCTGGAACTCATAAAGTAATAAACATGTCTGCAATTTTCTACAGTCCTATAATATCTTCTGTCAGTATGTAAAAGTGGTTTTGGTATTGCCTTCTCTGGCCATATTATATCTAAATCTATATTCATATTTACTATACCACCTGTTACACTATGATTCATGACAATAATCATCCACTCTAGTTCAACAGCCTTGCTGAGAAAAGAAGAGAAGGTTCATAAAGTCTTACATGCTGAAAACTGATTCACATCGCCATGGAGAATTCTGTATTTATACTCTGGCATAGCAGTTTGCTCTTAGTAGCTGGGCACACTAAGCAAATATACATGATGCGGTCTTTTAACACACACATTTAAAATATGTTTTAAGCCCAGAAAAAAAGGCAAACTCTGGTCATAGGTGAATGATATTTTACAACTTTCAGAACATAATCCAGTAGAAAGTATATCAATGATATTGAATAGGACTGGGAATAAAGATGTTGCCTGTGTGAGGCACATTTGCAGTTAGTGAAATTGCAAGCTCTTGAATTTCATATTAATTATTGCTGAACTACTCTCTGTCAAGTTAAATAAGGCATTAGCCCTATAGTTAGGTGACTAGCCACTGCTTTGCTGTATTTATCTGTGCAATCCAAGGAATCTGTTGCATTCTGCTTGTGAAGATAGGTGAAGGCTGCCAACCTAGACAGACAGAATTTTGTAGATAATTCTGTCATTTGTAAATATTAATATAAGCCACAGGCTTGTTCTCTTAAATTGGAAAATGGTGTTAAATGTGGAACTGCAAAAATGTAATAACAGTGTACTCTGCTGTAAAAAAAGCTGATAAGTCAATTCTTTGATGTCAAAACTTGCAGCCGAGATGTCCAGCTAAAGACATTCTGCCTATTGTTTTGAGGCCAGAGTTAATGGATAGAATTTGCATGTATAATTTCTTTTATTGTTCTGACTTCCTGACCAGCTTGCAAGATCAAGGGCTATTAACTTCTAAGAGTCTGTTAGCATGAGAACCTAAAATAAATGATGTGATCTGAAACGAATCAGTGGTACTGTATTATCAATTTAAAGACAGAGAGAGACAGAGCATTTGAACATTTGTCTTGAGAACATCCAACTCACTACTCTGCCTGTGTCTATATGAAAGTAGGATTTCAGAACTGTGTTTTCTCTTAGAAATAGCTAGGAATTAGGAAGATTAGACTAGTCTGTTTTTCTGTGATGTCAGAACTTTTCTACTGTATTATTTTAAGTATTTCTCTGTGATCTCTGATCTCTTGACTAGCACTGCATAGTAAGAAGTATTGTCTTGTGTTTTTTTATTTATTATTAAATATTTTAAACCTCTCAACTGTGGCTGTTTTGTGTAAAGATAATTTAAGGTCTAAGAGTATATTGCATGTATATAGTGATACTGTACCAAGTAACTCCAAATGAGTCTTGACTGTTTGGTTGCACTTACCATTTGGATAATAATATTGCACCGTATAATTGGACACCGTTTCATAAGGGCCTTTGAGTAGCTGATAAATATTAGCTGGGTGGTGGTAGTGATTTCTACTGTATAGTCTGGTTAAAAGGGGCACAGCTGGAGAATCTGTGCCAGCCTTCCCCAGGAGTGTCTGTGTGGTTGTACATAACTCTTATCTCAGTGTGTGTGTGTGTGTGTGTGTGTGTGTGTGTGTGTGTGTGTGTGTCAGCTACTTGGGCAGGGACATGAAGCACTAGTTGGACAGAGAAGGCACTGAAGGTTTTAGCTTGCCCACTAGGCTGAAATTTGGAACCTATAGCTGTGCCAGTGGGGAGTCATATTGGGGACCTGGAGAGAAAGGGAGAAACCAGCCCCAGACTGACTGTGATCTCTGTGTGCTCTTAAGGGAAATTGTACTTTATTGTGTGTGTATTTATTATCATTTCCTTATATGGACGCCCCTCTATGGTGTTAGTGGTGAGGATTGAGGCTCCTTGATTGCTGGGCCAGTGCACGGGCATCACATATTAATTGTTTGGCAGTGGTGGGATATCCACACCACATATTATTTACTACGATTTTGTGTCTAAAGACTATTATTTTAAGTTTGCTACAGTTTCATTAAGTGTTTTAAATTTGTTGGCTAATCCCATTTATGTTTTTTCTTCTCAAAAAAAAAAAATTTTATTAATTATATGAATAGCAAGACAATTAAAAGATTATACATAACAAGAAGGCATAAATGAACATATAACAATTCATCTAGTGATAACAACCTTCATGAGATTTTGATAAGTTATTTAGAAATAAAACATACACCATATGTACACTATATACAAGTTAGGCAACCTGAGAGAAAAAAAAAAAAAAAATATTTAACATTAACTATTTAATATGTTTAGAACCTTTTCTAACACAACCTTTCTAATAGCTTTTTTTTTTGGACTTCCACCTAAGTAACTTCCACCTAAGTATCTTTGAGCATCAATAAATTTAAAAGCCATTTTCTGGAAAGTAACCCATTTTAATTTAGAACGATCAATCCAATTTTGTATTATATAAAGTTTTAGTAATGAGCAAATAAAATGATAACATGAATATCAACTTTTGAAAGACGAATCAATGGAATATGTAGAATAGCAAATTCCCACGTCAACGTGGATTTTTGATATCCCATTTTCTGCAGTCTGACTTTCAAAGATGTCCACAATCTGTGAGAAAAATGACAATACCATAGAATATGAAGGAGGTCTGCTTGGGGATGAGAACAGCATGAACATGAAGGGGACTTATTTGGGTTAAATTTGTTTAATTTGATTGGGGTAAAGTAGGCATCATTATTAATCATTAATTGTGTGTATGCTAATTTTTTAAAAGGGATAAATTCCTTAGTGTGTCTAATAGCCAGGACTTTCTGAGATTCTGACAATTGGGAATTATAATTCAACCAAACATTAGATAAAAAGACAGTTGTGGTCCATCATTAAAGAATTAATTAATTTATATGAGTTTGAGAGCATTTTATCAGATGATGAAAGTATTTTGATAATCGTGTTAAGGTTTTTCAATTGTGAGTCTATGGGGACCAGAGATACAAATTTGTTTTTAATTATTGCTCTTAGTTGTGTAAGAATTGGTGAGTAATTCCAGTTTACTTTCAATAACTTACGCCAGTCAGATAAAGGCAAGTCAAGATATTTCAAAACATCTCCTACTTTTAGATTTTTAATTAAAGGATAGTTTGTTAAGTTCAAAAGTTTATTGTCCAATAATATATTTGGGTTTAGATGAATTGGCTGAACATGGTGCGAGATCTTTCTAGTTTACACATTTTGAGTAAGGTTTGGAAATCTCTAATCTTTTGTTTAAATACTGTAGATATATTTTTAATAAATAAACTATCCAGAGAGATAAAGGGAATAGCTTCAGGATTTAAATTATTAGAAATGACATAATTATACCATAATTTTATCCATAAAGAGTGATTTGGATAAGAAGTGTTATTGAATTTAGAGATAGTAAGAAGTTTATTGGATGAGACAATCAAATAATAGAGATAAAGATTAGGTAAACCCAAACCTCCCTTGTCCTTCGAAAATGCCAATCTAGAATAGGAAATTCTAACAGATTTAGGGAACCATATGAATTTTGCCAAAGCTTTATTTACAGACTCAAAAAATTTTTTTGAAATTATCTGATCAGATGATGAGAACTGGTAAAGAAATTTAGGCAGAATATTCATTTTAATAATGGCCACCCTTGAAAGAAATGAAAGGTTTAGATGCTTCCATCTGTCCATATCAGACAATATAGAGTTCCATAATTTATTAATATTATTTTGAAAGGAAGATTTATTATTGTGTTCTAAATTGATTCCTAAATATTTTATATTATAAGTAAACTGAAAATGATCGTCTGGAAACAAAAAGATTTGTGTGCTAAATGATTTAAGGGAAAAATATGAGTTTTTGTAGAATTTAAAAGATAGTTGGAAACCAAAGAAAAATAATCAATAGAATTCATTATTTTTCTGTAATCAGATAATGGAGTTTGAAAGTAGATTACTAAATCATCCGCAAAAGCAGAGAAATGAATATTAGTATTAAGAATTCTAGTGATGTTATGAAAAGTATTTTGAGTAATAAACAATAGCAAAGGTTCTAAGTAAATGTTGAAAAGAAAAGGGGACAATGGACAACCCTGTCTTGTTCCTTTAGTGATCTTTATCGGAGCAGAAAATTGACCATTAATGTATAGTCTAGTAAACATATTCTTCTATAAAACTTTTAAAAAATTTATAAAGAATAAGGGAATATTAAAACATAACATAGTTTGAAATAGAAAGTTCCAACATACTCTGTCAAAGGCATTTGATGCATCTATAATCAAAGCATATATAGGGTTTGGATTTTTCTTAATGAGATGAAGTATAGTCTCTAAAGATAGAGTATTATCCCAAGCATGTCTCTGAGACATAAAACCTGATTGATCTGACGAGATAATTGAGGGTAAAATCCGTTTCAATCTGTTAGCCAGAATAGATGACAGAATCTTAATATCCACGTTAATTAAAGAAATGGGTCTATAATTTACTGGGTCAGATTTATCTTTATTATTTTTTAGAATTAGAATTAGAATGGTTTTGGATGTGTTCCAATGAATCCACACCACATATTAATTGGTTGGCAAATACTAACTGGCTTGTAGTGGTGTGGGTAGAGTGAATTCCTGTAGCTTGTGTACAGTGATCACTGAAGGTGTTTTGTACTCTAAATCAAGCATGCAGTGAATACTCAGAATTCAGATCACAATTGTTTTATTTCTTTTGTTAGCTTAGTTAGTCAGGGAGAGCAGGCAGCAAGTCAGCAGAGGTGTACGGAAAGCTGACAAGGAGCCAGCTGGCTGAGATGTGCCAGGCTAGGGGACTGGTGCATGGAAACCTGACTAAGGCAGACCTGATTGCAGCCTTGGTAACAGCTGCATCACAAAACAGCAACCAGGAGGATGATCAGACTGGCAGTGGAGATGTACCACCCTCAGAGAATGGACAGTTCAACCTTTCTGCAGAGGACTTAAAAATTCATCTGGAGGTAAAGAGACTTGAGTTGGAGGCCAGGCATTTGGAAACAGAAGCAGCTGAGAGACTGAAACATCTACAGGCTGAGGAGAATGAGAAACTGCTATGCCTAAAAGCTGAGAAAAAGGAGAGGCATGAGAAGGAGTTGCTGTCTCTTCACCAGAGTCATGGAGGTAATGGGGAAGGGAATAACTGGATGCCAGAAGCCCAAAAGGTCAGTCATTTTTATTCAGAGTTTAAAGAGGGGGATAATTTTGATAGTTTCATTCATATGTTTGAGAGGGTATATAAACAGTATGATGATGACCAAAGGCTCTGGTTACGGTTCCTGACCCCCTTACTCCATGGTAAAGCTGCAACTATGTTGTCTAAAATGTCTGACTTTGACTATTTTAATTATACTAAGGTTAAGAACTGTTTGTTAGAATTGTTTAAGCTAACACCTGAAATGTACAGGAAAAAGTTTCATGAGCATAGACGCAAGGCAGATGAAAGTGTGTGTGAATATGTTGCTGAACTGAGCACTTCTTTTCACAGGTGAGTAAGTGGATGTCAGGTCACCACTTCTGAAGGGCTGGCAGACCTTTTGGTGAGGGAACAAGCACTTAGCACTTTGCCTGAGGACATGAGGATCTGGTTAGTTGATAGACAATGTGCTACTTCAGATGAGTTGGGGAAGAAGGGAGACTTATACCTAGCAAGCAGGGCATCCCTGCACAGGAAAGGGACCCCCAGTACTGCTCATGGGACTAAAAGAACCCATGGTAGGCAGCACAGACAGCCCCAACAGAATCTGCCAGTAGCAGGGGAAGCCACTAGTCCAGGTACACATCCAGGACCTAGGGTTAAATGTTTTGAATGCAACCAGTGGGGCCATGTGGCATACAGATGTCCACGGAGGCAAGGTGGGGAATAAAGGTGAGAGATACAGTAAGTGAGAAAGACAAAATGCCAATAGTACGTTGTCTTGAGAAAACAGGGGTACCAGGCTACTATCCTGCAGATGTCCTGATAAGGAAGGATTTGGATGAGAGAGTACTTTGTGTTTATGCAGTTACACGCAGTCAGGCTAGGAGACAAGCATGTGGGTCTGGTAGCCTGGGGGAGACCCAGACAGACTGCATACCTGTATCCAGGACTGGTGAGGTGATTACTTCAGGGAGGGAGCAACTCTGTAGCAGTGAGACTGAAGGTGAGCCACAGCTGCTTGTGGGTACTGATGTTCCCTTGGACAGAGAGACTGCAAAGGTAGAGGTGAGTAGTAGTACCCAGGCTGACAGCGAGGCACCACTGTCAGAGGATGCCAGACTTCCTGTGGAAGTGGAGCTGGGCAAGGTTACAAAGAGAAAGTTGAGACAGGCTCAGCTCTCAGACCCTACATTGCAAGGTCTGAGGCAGGTAGCTAGTGAGGCACCTGATTCTCAAGGGAAGGGGGATTCTGTATACTGGGACAAAGGGTTACTGTATAGAGAGTGGACCCCTTAAGGAGGGCTAGAAGGTGAGAGGGTACAGCAGTTGGCAGTGTCTAGAACCAGGTCTGTATTACCATATCGAATGGCAATAATGCCAAACGCTCATATGAGCGAAAATGCACGAGAACGAACTTGGGTTTTTTGGGTCACAGTACAGTGAGGATTGGAATATTTGCCCTTTACTCACTGTAGTGTGACCTTGGAGTTGGAATATATATTTAGCAGGGGGTGGGGGGGTGCAGCCCCCCTCAATAGCAAGTTCGTTCTTGTGCATTTTTGCTCATATGAGCATTTGGCATTATTACCATTCGATATGGCAATATAGACCCCCTAGAGCCTACCTTCTGTTGTTTCTAGCCATAGCCCATGATATTCCCTTTGCACCCCATATGGGCATAAAACATACACAGAGGAGTATTATGCAGAACTTCTATTGGCATGGAATTTCCAGAGATGTAACAGGGTACTGCAGGACCTGTGAGCAGTGCCAAAAGCTAGGAAAGGCAGGAGACAAGGTGAGAGCTCCTTTGATGCCTTTGCCTATGATTGAGGAGCCATTTCAAAGGGTAGTTATGGATATTGTGGGGCCTCTGAGTACCCCAAGTTCCACAAGGAAAAATATATCCTAGTGGTAGTGGATTATGCTACACGATACCCTGAAGCAGTGTCTCTGTCCTCCATTGAGGCAGAAAAGGTGGCAAATGCTTTGTTAGAGGTTTTCAGCAGGGTAGATTTCCCAAAAGAAATACTGACTGACAGAGGTGCCACTTTCATGTCAGACCTGCTAGCTTGTCTGTGGAAGTACTATGGGATCAAGCACCTGAAGACCACCCCCTACCATCCCCAGACTAATGGTCTGTTAGAGAGGTTACGCTCTGCGATCAAGTCCTTGCTACGGGCATTTGCAGACCAGTTTAAGAGGGAGTGGGACAAATATTTGCCCCATTTGTTGTTTGCTTACAGAGAAGTTCCCCAGGAATTCACAGGTTTTTCACCCTTTGAGTTACTGTATGGGCATAGGGTGAAAGGACATCTAGAATTAATTTGAGATGAGTGGGAAGGTGAGTGTGAACCTCACAAGGAGTCTGTTATGGTAAATGTCCTAAACCTCAGGACAAGGCTCAGAGAACACATGGGCTTGGCCCAGAAGAATGTGGCAGAAGCCCAACAACAGAAAAAGGTGTGGTATGACAGGAATCCTCGAGCTAGAGAGTATGCTGTGGGGCAGCAGGTAATGGTTCTCATTCCTGTCAGACACAACACGCTGCAAGCAGCTTGGGAGGGACCCTACAAGGTTGTAAGAAAGGTAAGTGATGTTAACTACATGGTGGAACTGCTAGGCAGGAGGCAGGGGCACAAATTGTACCATATTAACATAATGAAACCTTACCATGATAGGGAGGCCCTTGCGCTGAGCATTTACAGTGGATTGCAGGAGGAGTCTGAGGGTGATCTGGTGACTGATCTCCTCAGTGAGGCTCGGACTGACACTTAAGTGGAAGGTGTAGCAATGTCCCAGCAGCTATCTGCTATCCAAGTTCTAGAAATCCAAGCAGTGTTACAGGAGTTTGGGGACATGTTCACTGGGAAACCAGGGTGCTCCCACCTGGTGCACCACCAGGTGGATACAGGACCCCAAAGGCCTCTTAGGCAGGCCCCTTATAGGGTGCCTGAGAGAGTCAAACAGAGTCTAAGGGAGGAGATACAGGATATGTTGGAACTAGGGGTGATTCAAGAGTCCAACAGTCCCTGGGTCTCCCCAGTGGTGCTAGAGCTAAAGAAGGATGGCCGCACCAGGTTCTGTGTGGACTACAAGAAATGAAATAGTCACACAGAGTCAGATGCTTACCCTATGCCTAGGACAGATGAGGCCCTAGAGCAGCTGGGTGGGACTAAGTATCTTACAACAATTGATCTTACCAAAGGTTACTGGCAGGTGCCCTTGACTCACAGTGCTAAAGAGAAGTCAAACTTTGTGACTCCTTTTGGCTTGTATGAGTTTACAAAGATGCTCTTTGGGATAAAAAATGCCTCAGCGACTTTCCAGAGGCTGGTAGATCATATCCTAGCAGGACCAGGAGGGTTTGCCCTTGCTTACCTAGATGATATTGCCATCTACAGCTGTTCCTGGCAAGAGCACCTTCAGCATCTCAGGGAGGTTCTGGACAGACTACAGAGGGCAGGGTTGACCATATAGCCCAGCAAATGTCAGGTGGGTATGGCAGAGGTCTTCTACCTGGGACATAGAGTGGGGAGTGGTAAGATCAGGCCAGAACCTGCCAAAGTAGAAGTCATTCAGGCATGGCCTGCACCTGTTATCAAAAAGCAGGTGAGGGCATTCTTAGGGACAGCAGGGCACTACAGAAAGTTCATCCCCAGTTATAGTACCATAGCTGCTCCCCTCACAGACCTGACAAGTAAGAACAGGCCAGATAAGGTAGTATGGACCCCAACATGTGAGCAGGTATTCCAGGAGCTTAAGGAAGATTTGAGAGGACCCCTTGTGTTAGCAAGTCCAGATTACAGCAAAGAATTTGTTGTGCAGGAGGATGATTCGAACCATGGGGTGGGGGCTGTACTTAGCCAGATTTCTTCAAAGGGAGAAGAGCACCCAGTAGTTTATCTCAGTCATAGGCTCCAACCCAGGGGGGAATGCTATGCAGATGTAGAAAATAAATGTCTAGCCATAGTGTGGGCGCTGCAGAAACTTCAGCCGTATCTGTATGGAAGAAAATTCACTGTAGTGACAGATCACTACCCCTTAACATGGTTACACAAAGCCAGCCAGTAAAATGCCAAGTTGCTAAGATGGAACCTAGGGTTGCAAGCATATGCTATGTCAGTGCAGCACCGCAGTGGGATTAGCAATGCTAATGCAGATGGGCTCTCAAGATAGGAAATGGGGTAAGGTATACTCAGATAGACCTAACCTTCACAAGAAATGTTTCTCAAGGGTCACTTGAAAAATTAGCTTGAGTTGTCCCAGGAGGGGATGAGTGAAGATAGGTGAAGGCTGCCAGCCTAGCCAGATAGAATTTTGTAGATAATTCTGTCATTTGTAAATATTAATATATGCCACAGGCTTGTTCTCTTAAATGGGAAAAAATTGTGTCAAATGTGGAAGCAAAAATGTAACAACAGTGCACTTTGCTGTAACAAAGCTGATAAGTTAGTTTCTTTGATGTCAAAACTTGGAGCCGAGATGTCTAGCTGAAGGCATTCTGCCTATTGTTTTGAGGCCAGAGTTAATGGCTGGAATTTGCATGTATAACTTCTTTTATTGTTCTGGATTCCTGACCAGCTGCAAGATCAAGGACTATTAACCTCTGAGAGTCTATTAGCCTGGGAACCAAAAAGAAATGATGTAACCTGAAATGAATCAGTGGTACTGTGTTATCAATTTAAGGACAGAGAGAGCCAGAGCATGTAAGTATTTGTCTTGAGAACATCCAACTCACCACTCTGTCTTTGTCTATATGTAAGTAGATTTAGAACTGTGTTTTCTCTTAGAAATAGCTACAAATTAGGAAAATTAGACTAGTTTGTTTTTCACCACGATGGTGGTGCTGCAGTAGCATTGTCGTCTCACAGTAAGACGCTGTCCGGTTCGATTCTCAGCTAGAGCGTCTTCTGCGTGGAGACATGCATGAATGGGCGTACCTTTGTTGAAGGTTGTGCGTCAGGCCTAGCAAGCCGGTACATAAAAAATCAACTGCCAATCATTAGCGGACCGGAGTTCCGCTGTGGTGACCCCTAACTGGGAAAAGCCGAAAGACACAAACAAGACTAGTTTGTTTTTCTGTGATGTCAGAACTTTTCTAATATATTATTTTAAGCATTTCTCTATGATCTCTGAAGTCTTAACTAGCTCTGTGTAGTAAGAAGTATTGTTTTGTGTTTTTTTCATTTATTATTAAATATTTTAAACCTCTCAACTGTGGCTGTTTTGTGTAGAGATAATTTAAGCTCTAAGAGTACATTGCATGTATATAGTGATACTGTACCAGCTCACTCCAAATAAGTCTTGACTGTTTGGTTGCACTTACCATTTGGATAATAATATTCCACCATATAATTGGACACCCTTTCATAAGGGCCTTTGAGTAGCTGATAAATATTAGCTGGGTGGTGGCAGTGATTTCTACCATATAGTCTGGATAAAAGGGGCTCAGCTGGAAAACCTGTACCAACCTTCCCCTGGAGTGTTTTTGTGGTTGTATATAACTCTTATCTCAAAATATGTGTGTGTGTCAGCTACTTGGCAGAGACACAAAGCACTGGTTGGATAGGGAAGTTGCTGGAGGTTTTAGCTTGCCCACTAGGCTGAGATCTGGACCCTATAGCTGTGCCAGTGGGGAGTTGTATTGGGGAACCTGGAGAGAAAGGGAGAAACAAGCCCCAGACTGACTGTGATCACTGTGTGCTCTTAAGGAAAATTGTACTTTACTGTGTGTGTATTTATTATTCTTTACCTATATGGATGACCCTCACTGGAGTTAGTGGTGAGGATTGAGGTTCCTTGATTGCTGGGCCAGCGCACGGGTGTCACACTAACCATAAGTACAATTTTATACCGTATTTTGTACTTTTAAATTGTATTTTGCTCTATTGCTGATTTTTCTAAAACTGTTCTTGATGATTTGTTACACTTTTTGTCTGCTGTAGCATAGACTAGATTCAGACCTGCTGAATTTGTTTCTGTTTGTTATATTGAGCACTAAACCAGGCAATTGTTTGTTGGAGAGCCCCCCCCCCACACACATGCTTGTGGCAGGAGAATGCAGTTAGGACTCATCTGATTGAAGGTTGCTGGCACAGAGCTCAGTTTTTAAATTTTTATTGCTTAACTTACTTATTTCAGTTTGCTCACTGTTTTAGCATGGCTATACAGAGTTAGGCGACCAGCCACTGCTCTGCTGTATTCATCTGTGCAATCCAAGGAATCTGTTGCATTCTGCTAACCATAAATACAATATTATACTGTATTTTGCACTTTTAAGCTGTATGTTTGCTGTGTTTGGTATATTGCTGATTTGTTAAAACTGGTCTAGCTGATTTGTTGCACTTTTTGTCTGCTGTAGCATAGACTAGATTCAAACCTACTTAATCTGGTTCTGTTTGTTAAATTGAGACTAAATCAGGCTATCTTTTGTTAGAGAGGGCCCTACTGCACCCTTGTGGCAGGAGAGTGCAGTTAGAACTCATCTGATAGAAGGTTGCTGGCACAGGGCTCAGTTTTGAGCTTTTTTATTGTTTACATTGTTTAATTCAGTTTATTCACTGTTTTAACACAGCTCCACAGAGTTAGGCAACCAGCCACTGCTCTGCTGTATTCATCTGTTTATGCATAGTGCACCACCGTGCACCAGCTCACACTACCACGCAGTGGGGGTAACCATTGGTGGTTATAAATGCAAAAACTTCAGTAAATACATTTTCCCTTACTAGCTGCCCAAGATCTGTCCGAGAAGTCCTTGTTCTTAGCTACTCAGAGAGCATCTTAGCTGCATTTTTGCCCCTTAAACAGTCTTAAAAGCACCAAATCTAGAATAGTCTCATACTATTTAGAGAATTCCTGTTAGTATAGACCCTTTATGGAGCACCCCATTAGTATAGACCCCATTTAGAGCACCCAGTTATACCAGACCCCTCCATTGTCTCTCCCCACTGTGAAAACAGGATTTAACCTAGCATTATGGATGGTAATGTTTCCCTCCATTTCTCCTACCAGCCTGACTGACATGGGTATCCTGAGGCAGTGTAGCAGCTGCCTCATGCAGACTGACAACCCTCTACTCTATAATCACCCAAGTACAATTTGTGAGAGATGCATTTACAGTAAGAATCTGGAATACTTGGTCTCTTGTGCACAGAACAGTAACACTGAACAGGTTGTCAGCGCACATACTACACCTCTTACACAAACCATGCACTCAACACATAAACCATCATACATGGAGGTACTCAATCAGGAACCTACCTAAACACCAGAGACCTTCCAAACACAAACATGCTACACCTAATACAGAACCTACAGCACTCAACAAACATACATTCAGAAGCACATGTATCTCACCAAATAAGCCCCTAAGGCAAAAAACATCTAAACCATATTTTATCCATAGGTCACCCTATTTTGATGCACACATATGCCACACTCACTAGGCTGGACAAGGAGAAGGTTGCAATAAGCTGTTTATCAGGTACCAGGATCTATCAGATCACATATGCACTGAAGTCTCTCAACAACAAGTACTGTTATGACTCTGTCATAATTCATGTTGGTGTGAATGACTTGAGATATACCTCACTGGACAATATGATGAAAGACATGATTGATCTCTATGAATATGTGTGCCAGGCAGGTATGTCCCTAACCCTGAGCAGCATTCTACTCTCACCTAGGATGATACCACAATATAAACAAAAAATGATTGACTTCAACAATTGGCTTAGTTTCTGGTGTCATTCTAAGGGGATGCAGTTCTTGTCAGCCTGGATGACATGGTTGATAGACCATGCTGCTTTGCTAGAGATGGTCTCAACCTGTCATATCTAGGCTTTCAATTACTAGCTAAGTCACTTACCTCCCCCATAGTGCCTTTTTTAGGCAAGGTCTCAAGAATAAAATTTCTGAAGTGAAAATATCACTCACAAATAAATTAAAGGTTATGCTGCTAAACTCTGGGAATTTAAATCAGAAACTATACTCCCTGGAAGCAGTGCTCTCCATGGAGGATGTTGATATCTGTGCAGTAACAGAAATGTGGTCCAGGGCTGCAGAAAGTAGTCTAGCCTTGCAAGGCTACAATACCTTTCACACTTCCAGACTGCAAAATGAATGTGAGAACCAAATGAGGAGGATTATCTCTCTTCATTAAAAATAAATATACCTCTAGACTGGTTAGACAGGAAAATTCCATGCAGTTACTCCAAATTCAACTACCTGTGGGTAAGACTCACTTCAACTCATCATTAGCTGTAGGCCCCTTTCAATGAACCAAGATACCCACTCTATTTATTTGGATCTACTTTTGTCAATTAAATTACAACCAAACACTCTAGGCATGGGTGATTTTAACTCTCTCTCTATTGACTGTGAAACTTATATGAGTACCAACATGCCTGCACAAAGGTTAATGGACTTTGTTAACACTAATGCCCTGGAAAAAAATAGTATGCAACCCTACAAGGGGCTCAAATATTCTTAACCTGGTCCACACCAACATAGGTGACCATTGCACCACCACAAGTATAGGACCCTCACTGGATAAATCTGATCACAAATCAGTCATATTTGAAGTAGCTATAACACCTAAACCACTCTTATGTGAAATCAGGCTAAATATTTCACCAAAGCTAATTATACCCTCCTAAGGTTTATCATAAATAATTTCCAAGCTCCTGTTCTCACAGATGGCATAGACAACTATACTAAGGTATAAACAAAAGCACTGTACAAACACTTATACAAATATATTGACACAGCTGCACTTGTTAGGATCAAAGCAAGATCTTCAAGAAAAAAACAAGAGTCCCTGGTAGGCATCAAGCATTAATAAGTTATACAACAAGAGGAAGAAGCTGCTGTCTAAGAGTGAAAAATAGAGGTCCCAGCACTGGAAGAACACTCTCCTCTGCTTGAACAAACAAATAGGACAACTTGTAAAATCTTCTAAAGGTAACTTCGAAAAAAATTTAGCAACCATAGCTAAGGATAACCATAAGACATTCTTCAGCTATATCCGTTACCTAAAAGGTAGGACCCAGACGTTTGCTGAACTAGCTGTGGATGGCATCACACACACTGATCCTGTGAAAATAGCTAACCTGTCGGCTGACAGGTTTGGCAAAAATTTCACCCCCCATCCCCTCCAAACATTCCATAAAGCATTCCCACTATATCTTCCCCACCTTGCATCCCCAAATAGCAAGTAATTAATGCTCTCTCTCCAAGGCCAAAAACACAGCCTCTATGGGACTGAGTGGCATCCCTGGTTGTGTTTTAAATGGTCTAAAACATGAGTTAGCAACTCTATTAGGTATTCTCTTCACCCACAGCCTAACTACTATTTTTTTCATTGCTAAATGGAAAACTAACTGTCATCCCCCTTCATAAAGTGAGAACAGCAACAGACCCTGGGAACTACAGACCCATATGCTTAATCTTATCTGTAAGGCCATGGAATGAATCATCAGGGACCTTATAAATAAGGATATAGGTGATCTCCAAACACTTGATCTGACACAGTTTGGTTTTGTCAAAGGCAGGTCATAAATGCTAAACCTGGTGGACTTCTTTGAAAATGTCACCAGAGCCATAGACGAAGGCAAATCTGTAGATACCGCCTATCTTGACTTAGTCAAGGCCTTCAACACAATCCCACATTTGGGCATCATTGGTAAACTCTTCCAGTTGAATAACAACCGTTATGTCATCAGGTGGGTTGCTAAGTGTCTTATCAACAGATCACACTCAGTCAGAGTTGGGGACTTTACCTCAGCCAGCAGATCTATCACCATTGAGGTTTCACAGGGGTCAGTACTGCCCCTCCCTATTGTTTAGAATATAACTCTCAGAAGTTTAGGCCAAAACAGAGGGGCTGTGGCTGACTAGGTTTGCTGACAACTGCAAATTAGGTGCAATCATTGAATCCCCAAACATTGTCAATATACTTCAAAAGGGACTTACACAAGCCAGTGACTGGTGCCAAAGCCATGGACTCAAAGTCAATACAAAAAATGCATTATCATCCCCTTTGGTGAAAATTATATCCTTGTAGACTATCATATAAACAATAATACCTTAAGTAACAACTCAGTAGTGAGAGACTTGGGAATGCAAGTTGACTGTAGCCTAAACATTGACCACCATGAATCTACTGTGGTAAGGAAGTCATTCTATGTCACACACCTCATTTGCAAAGGCATTGCCTCAAGAACTAAAGAGGTCATAACACCCCTGTGCTC
>NC_056737.1:1455963991-1456011491 GCF_019279795.1 Protopterus annectens
CACTTTATTATGCTGCTGTGAAGCTGATGCAGTCTTGTTTTATATTTGGTGATAACATGCCCATTAATACCTTGGAGAACATTGGTTCTTATATACGGTGTTGAATGTACCTCTTCCCATTATCTGAAGGCCAGTACTCATAGTCAGCTTATGCAGTATGGAAGATAAATGCAAGCTGTCTAACATTGTTAACAAGACTGTCGTGATTCATTGACCCTTGAGCTGCCTAGGGCCACCACTGTGCGCTTTAGTAACAAAGGTTTATAGCACCAAGTCAGTGTGGTAGTCTGTGGAAGAGGCTTATCTAAATAACCATCTTGGTATCTTGTCCAGTTAGAGGACTTGTATGGTAAGGGATTTGTTGGAGCTCAAACTAGTCAAGTGTTAGGCAGGGCATGGATCCTGAGGAGTAAGTGCACGTGTTAGTCTTGGGGTGCACAGCTACGCCTTTCAGTTATTGGAATATGCAAAGGCAAAATGGAACAGCTTCACTCTGCATATACATAGCTGATATAAGTAAATAATGCTGTGTGTGAAGTGTAGTATATGAGTGCCTGCCTGTATAACACTGTGTATCAATGTGTGAGATTACTGTAGCAGTGTGTGAGCGGGTCCATAAGTGTCTGTGCATGAATGGCTGCTATGACCATCACAGTGTTTTTATATGTGTGTGTGTGTATGTGTGTGTGTGTGCATGAGTGTGTGTGTGTGCATGTGTGTGTGTGTGTGTGTGTGTGTGTGTGTGTGTGTGTGTGTGTGTGTGTGTGTGTGTGTGTGTGTGTGTGTGTGTGTGCATGTGTGTGTTTGTGTCTGTGTGCATGTATGTTCTGGACTAGGACCAATGCATATGTAAAGTCTTCTAAGTACCTGCACTATATAGTAGCACAGGTTCTTCTGCACGGTTGTTCCTTGTATACAGAAGACAGATTCATCTTGATTTAAATAATGAGGTGTTATCCTTCTGGTAATGTGGGCAATTATGAATCAGTAAATGATACTGTAGCACAGCTCAGCTCATCAGCACAAGGCAAGTTATACTGTAGCACTATTTAGGAATGCTGACCGTGGCCTATGCCCACTGAGCAATGAGGAGTCACTGTCAAATTCAAGGTCCTGGAGCCAAGCATGAGCAGCTCTAACCAATGTACCACCATCACCAAGTATCTTCCCCTCATGTGTAACAGAGTTTATGAATTTGTTGGCTTCTTCAGTTATTATTTCCATTATCTTTTGTGAGTCCATTTATGATCCTGGGCAGTAATGGCTAAAAACAGCAGAACAAATATGCAAAGAAATCACTACAAACTCACCTTTCTGTGAGCATCACTGTATCATCTTGGAAAAAGCTAAATGGCTACCCATAAAACAAAGATCTAACCTTCTTTTAGGATCCAAACTCTACAAATTAATCCAACTATAAACATTGGAGCTAGACTTCATGAAAAAGCCTCCTCAGACAATCAGAGACACCACTCACAAGCTACTCCAACTCTCATTACTCTAGAACCAAACTCCAACTCTCATTACTCTAGAACCAAACTCCACAGCGCTGCACATGCTTTCTCCTCTCAGGCACCTACTCTTTGTCATGCTCTCTCCATGAACGTTAAGGAAATAAACATTTATTCCAAATTCAGGATCCAACTCAAAAAGCACTTCTTCATCCAAACCATATGCTCCTCCAACATAGGACATATTGCCTAACCTATCTCCTTTCCAAGTCTCTCCTCTTCTCTTAAGATTCGATGAAGATTGACCTACTTTAGAAAGTAATGTATATATTGTACATTGCACTCTACTTAACTAAACATTGCACTGTGCTTGTTTACTGGAAAAAAAAATATATATATATGTGTGTATATATACACTTTTTTCTATGTAAGTAGTCTGAACTATTCTGTTATTGCTTATATTTATGTATTTTTTTTGTTTGTAAAATGTTTTGTAGTTCTCCTGGGCTGAGCCTGGAATTGGTCAATATTGATAAGTGCACTACCCCAGTAAACAAAAATAAATCAAAAAATAAATAAATAGACCTTCTGTGTGATCCATCACATATTGGCTGCCTTCCTTGTACTTTATAGGTTTTCATTAAAACAGATTACAAGAGTAACCCATTCATGATGGTTTGTTGTTATCCATTCGTGGAGAGATCAAAAATTCATCAGACACTGACAATCAATATGAATATCAATAGGTGGTTGTAATTTGTAGATATTAGACAGAAATCATGCGACTTTTGTGTATTAAACAATGAAGTTTAACTGCTCATTAATTATTGTGCAGATTCTCTGTAAAATATACTTTGCAACAAAGAAATGGACTTGTACTTTACCTCTAAGAAAGAAAATAAACAATTGGAATGTACTGCCATCCTCAAAGAACCAAGGACTTCTCATCTAAACACAAATGCTGAAAAGGCAGAAGGCATTTGCAATAAACTGTTTGCTATTATACAATAACAAAAAGAACATTTGGGTATTAACAACACCATACACTTTTTTTTTTCTAAAAGTTATTTATTCAAAATATTACAGAACTTGGGAGTAAAACATAACTACCAAAATTCTAGCATGATATTCAAACTGTACATTCCTTTATTTTTTTCAGTACATTTCTTAATAAAGGTAAAAACCACAGAATCACTGAAAAGGAAATCTGACACATCTCAAAGTATTACAGAGGTTTATAAGTTAGCTGAAGTATCAAACAACTAGGAAAAAAAATAGTAGCAGCAGATACAATGATGTGCAAAGGGCAAAACGTTATTTTAAAGAGGGACAGCCATAATAGGACAGTTGTCAAAAATAATATCACCAAGACACATCCTGAGATTTTA
Source organism: Protopterus annectens (assembly GCF_019279795.1). Lineage (NCBI taxonomy): Eukaryota > Metazoa > Chordata > Ceratodontiformes > Protopteridae > Protopterus > Protopterus annectens. The sequence goes on from NC_056737.1 coordinate 1,455,966,831, forward strand.
CTTATGTTTTCCATTCAGCTTTTCTAGTTATATTCATTCATTTAGTTAGCATACAATTAATTAAACCCGTAAATCTACAATGTTTTACCAGCTGTATTGATATAAGAATCTGTACAATCAGAAGATAATTAGTTTTAATTTCAGTATTCTAAGGTCGCTATATTTCATTTTTCTGTTACATATCTGGTGGCATTTCATTTAAAGTGCAGAGTAAAATGCAAACATTGCCACCACATGGCAAGCCCTGTGTATTGTTGGTTTTATAATTAAGTACCAGTATGGCATAGTGGTTAGGATAAAGAGATGTAGAAAAGCTGTGTTTGTTAACCAGAACTTGGCTTGTGCAGCTTTCATTTACATACCTTGGACCTCTAAAAGTATAACATTATGTAAACTCCTTGGACTGCCTAATTTCAAGTTCATTATGAAAAAGAAAAATATTTATATAAATATGGACAACCCTATACATGCTCAAGATGAAATTGCTTGAGCATTATTATCACGCAGAAAATAAAACAGATGAATGGCATAATGTCAAATACTTTTTCCCCATAGGAAATTATTGCCAGTGTGATTTCTAACTGTGCCCCATCTATGACTCACTTCTTTAGAGAGATTTATCCCTTCTTTGAGTTGGTACCACCCCCCCCCTCCCCCCGCGAAAAACAAGTGAAAAGGAGTTCTTCACTCTTTTGTTTTTTGGGAATTTTTTTTTTTGTCCTTTTGGAACATCAGCTTTTAAGAAGGCGTGTTTCATTGTAGAACCACAAATATGACATACAATTACAATAAATATGGGAAGCGGCATCTTTTTGCAATTGTTCTTTGTTGTATTTCATGACTTCAGACCTCACCATACTTTTGTTATGCATTTCTAATGATAAGCTTGGCCAAAAAAACAAACAAACAAAAAAAAAAAAAAAAACAAAAGGGTCAGATTCCAAGAGTTGCTCTCAGTATAAGTCTGCATTGATTCCAAAAGACTTGCTCTCAGTGTAAGTGACTTGATTTGGTTTAAGGCCTATCTATGAACAGGCTTACACTGGGGGCCAGATTCCAACAGACCTGCTCTTAGTGCCAGTGCTCATTTACACTGAGAGCAAGACTTTTGGAACTCTGGCCTGAGTGTTTCATTTACTTTTCCACTGAAGTTTTGTACAATAATGTAATGATTGCTAGTTCTCAAGAAAACATCAGAAATTATACTGTCTGGCACCATGGAATTGAAATATGCAGGTGAAACATGACCTTTGAATAGACAGGATGAAATAAAACAGTCAGATAAGAAGTATATTTGGGTATAAGGGGAACTGCTGTAGAAGAAAGGATAAAACCAGATGAAACTGGTACTGATATGACTCAAAGCTAAGTGGTATTCAATAAAAAAGGCAACTGCATTCCACAGGCAAAATAAATGCATAAGTAAATAAATACTACATGTTAAGCAGAAAAGACATCTTTGACAAGAACATTTTTTGGCATTCAAATGCCATTTGTGAATACATCATCTGTGCCTGCTGATACAGTAAGTGGGCCCAATTTTGAAATTTAGAGATCTCAGAATTAGTTATAATAGCTATCAATTTCAAAGAGTATAGAGTGGATTTGTGGAAGGAAAAGTTTTATCGATATCAGAAAATTCAGTCTGCCTAACTTGACATACCCCCTTTTCACATTTCAGTGTTAAAAAGGTATCCTAAGCTGCAAAAGGACGTTCACGTATAAAGAGATCGTAGGATGTGCTACTTCAGAAAAAAGTGTCAATCTTAAAGCCTGTATCAGAGGATGCATAAACAGATACAGAGTAGGATGTCACTGTGCCTTGGATACTCATTATAGTGTTGTGGGAAAGAAAATACAGCTATCCCATAAGGCTCTGGTGAGCTGCAAAAGATTTATTCAACAGCAGTCAATGCTTCATTCGGTATGTTCTAACTTTTACATATACCGTACCTAATAGCCTTTTTACGTGCTTGCCCTTATTTTACAGGGGAGTATATCATATAGGTACAAACCACAACAATTAAGTTAGAATGTTTAAATACATACAATGGGTCAAAAAAGTCAAATTATGGTTTGTATAAAAAGTTGCCTTTCAAAATAAGCTATAATTGAACACTGAAAGGAATTTTGTAGTTTTAGTAGCGTTCGAAAGACATGCGTGCGTAAATGGGCATTCCTTCATTGAAGATTGGGCGTCGAGCTGGCACCTCGGCGTTTTGTAAAAAAATCTACTGCCAATCATTAGCGGACCAGAGTTCCGCTGTGGCGACCCCTTACCAGGAAAAGGCCGAAAGACAAACAACCTTTAACAGGACCAAAATTTACCCACATTTATGTACAGCAGGAAAGTTTTTTTTCCATATGATTTCACAGTCTGCCTGAATATATTACTTATTAAAGTTCATTGCAAAAAGTTTACCTATCTGCAGGAAATGACTGTAGAGTCTGACACTGTGCCTCGCATGTCAGATTAAAAAAAAAAATACTGTTTCCCATTTTGCTCACTCCCTCCCTCCAGATAATGAGTAATCTACTGTCTTCCACTGTCATATTAGTGTCATACAAGCTTGGGATGCCTCTAAACCCCACCCCCATCCCTAGAAATACAGCCCTGGTTTCCTCTGCCATTTCAGTGAAAATAAAGTGTAGATGTCAGTTCTCACTTGATATTCTACTTAATCTTATATTTTGGTATTCATTTATGTTTCTTTTGAATTGGTGCAATTATGAATGTGTTTTGTTCACATATGTTTCAATATCGATTATATCCTTACGTTCCCTTCTTTCTGTTAGTATGTAAATACTGAGACCCTTTACTCTTTCTTTACATGTAATTTCCCCTGCACCTCTCAGTGCTGTTTCAGTATGTTTCCATGATGTTGGAACTACCATGCCATGCGCTCACTGGGATCTAAGTGGTAATTTATTGAGTCACTGCCTACAGCATGTTTATATTTCACCGAACAATGTGGCATTTAATACGGTAATTGCATTCTTTCTTCTCACTCTTTAAGTTCTTACAGTGCCCCTCCAACCCCATATGTTGTTAGTAATACTAGTCACATGACATACTATGTAGCCAATGTTTATAGATAATATTTGTAAGTAAGACTCATTTGAATGTGTGATTCAAAGAAAGTATAACATAGGAGTTGTATGAATGCCATTTTTATGTCAAATAATTCCTTTTATCATAAGATATATAGCAGATAAATGGAGTTTATGACAGATATAGTATGCAAAGTTATGGGACGAAGAACACAGTATAGTGGTGTACACTTACCATAAATGTAGATGTTCGAGGTGTATTCACAGTTGCAGTCCTGGTTACCCTCCCTCCAGCCCCCTGTTTTCCTCTTACTATGCCTCTACTTTCTTTTACTATACTTAAAAGCCTTTTTGGTGTATTTGCTTTTGTTTGGAGGTATATATTTTTGTGTTTTTAATTATTTTTATATTCTGCTCCCCATTTGGGGGGTACCTGACATCTGGGGCAAGAAAAACTGATGTAATGGTGTCGGCTGCATGTTTTATACCCCTGACAACCTGACATCATGGAAGAAGGGACAGCAACCAATGCAGGACCCAAGACTTTGTTAATCAGGCCGACTGAGGGCAACCTGCCAGATTACCCAAATGTAATGACTGCAACAGTGAATGCACTCGAACATCTACATTTATGGTAAGTGTACACAACTGTACTTTCTTTATAGTGTGCTGTTTCTTTTTTCTCTTTTCTTATCTCAATGGTTTAGATGGGAATTGCCTCACATTTCCTTGGGTTAAACAGTACAAGACTGGCAGCTCAATTTCATATCAGTGTCAGTACCACTCTTAGCCTTTTGCACAAAGAACGATATTACAGTATAGAATTGTTCAGTCAGCAGTGAACTGTTGATAAGGCAACTGACTGCAAAATATACTTGGTATAGCTTTAGCAGGTCACATTTACTTTTATTTTTTTCACTATTATATCATGTTTTTCTATGATTTCTTATTTCTTCCTTTCTTTTGAATGGTTAGTTCCCACTTAACCTAATGCCTTTTGTCAGATGAGACTTAGATTTTTTTTCTACTAGCAAGTGACCATCTGGCCTGGGGAATGAAGGAGGCCATCACTATGAGTTACCATCAGAAAAGGAATATGCAGTTTATGAGTATGGCCTTGTCCTGATGATGGTACTACATTAGTGTAGCAACCCTTTCATGCTGTAATGTAGGTACAGTACTGAAATATCAGGTCTATATTAGAACACCGAAGTCTTAAAACTTCGAATGTTCTAATATTGACCCCTGTTCAGCGAACACTTACAATATCGAACATGCAGAACAGCGAATTTTTTTCCCAGGGAAAAAATTTGCTGTTTCGAAACACGTACACACAACAGTAGCACACCAAAAAAACAGCAATCCACACACATACACTTAAAATCCTACATCTAACCCTACACTAAGCTGTACATACACTACTATCTATCCACTTACCTTAACCAAAACCCTAACCCTAAGGTCCGTCACTATCGCACACTCACCTCACCCACGCCCTAATCCTAACTCACCTACCCCTAACGTCCATCACAATCACACACTTACCTGAACCCTACACGTAACTTTCCACCACAGTGCTGAAAATAGCAAAGTGACAGAAACAGCCAACCAAATTCTTTTCCTAGGAATAAATTTGGTGTTCTGCAGCATCGCTATTTTCAGCGTTCACTGAATAGGGGTCGATGTTAGAACATTTGAAGTTTCAAGACTTCAATGTTCTAATATAGACCCAAAATATCAATCCAAGTACTTGACACTTGGTTGTAATTGATATCCGTTTGATCTTCTATTATGAAAGGTAAGTTTGCACCCCAATGATAACTTGGTAAGAAAGGAGCTATATATTAGGCTTACAAGAATGAGGAGAAGAGGTCAAATGAATGCAAATATTTCCTCTTTATTTCAAATCCCTCCTGCTGTATGGTCACTTGAGGCATACATTTCTGACTTTTAAATGACATGATTTATAAAGCCTGTCATTATAAGTCAGATCAAGAGGAAATACCTTAAGGTACCTTAAAGTGGAACAAAACTAAATAAATAGGATACAGTGGAAATGTTTGACATTTTCATGCATTTCAGCACTATTGTTTTCGACCAATTTAGATAATCAGATATAATGCTATTCAGAAACACATGCTGAATCAATAAGTTAGGTTACCTTGATCACTGAAAAGGTTATCCAAGACACACTTGATTCAAAATCACTAATAAATTCCTGAGAAGCTTGACTGTGATCTGCTCCAGGTATGCCTACTGAGTGATTTCAATGATTTAGTCTAACTGTTACATTTCAGATATTCTGTTCTCTTCTCTCTGTCTGTCTTTCTGTCTCCCTCTGCTAACTGTCTCTTTTCTGTACCAGGCATTCATTTTCTAGTCTTACTTTCAACTCCAGCCAGATGAGTGGAACTAATATTCTTGCTTTTTTATCTGTCACTGGTTTATTCTTATTCCTGAAAATAACCACCTTTCTGTACCTCTTAACAAACATCTTGTAAATCCTTGCCCATCCACCCTCCCCTGCACTAGGAGGCTATAACAGTCAGCAGGCTAGCTTGTTAGACACAGCTGCTCTATTTCATGACATATACCATTTAACACTTTTCTACCTTTCTCTTAAATTATATGAAATAACACCTATCCTTCAAGAAGGTTCTTAACTTCTGGTGCTATGCCCATATCAAACAATTCTTCACATATTCTAAGCTAAGGGATAGTAATACATATATTACCATGTGACGCCAGTACCACATATTTTGCCATGTGGTTCCAGTATCACTTATGTGTACCATGAGATGGCAGTACCATTTATGTGTACCATATGATGCCAGTGCCACATATGTTACCATGTGGTACCAGTACCACTTATGAGTACCATGCAGTGCCGGTACTATCCATGTACTGAAACAAGGCCCTTATATTTAACAACTGAGTGATTTCTTTATTTATAAAGTACAAACAACAACATCTTTTAGGGAGATTTTGTTTAATATCTCAGAAACATAATGCATTCTTTAAAAAGGTGCACTGATGTTCCACAGAACTGATGAAAACACTATAGATGTTTCTTATCTTAGCCCACATTTTCAATGTTTTAAAGTCACAATAAGGAAAAGATGCTGGAGAGACAGATATGTCTCCTAGTGGCTATTGCTAGTCTGGAATAAACTCCTAATACACATTAAGCAGAGCTCCTCAATTACCCTATATAAGTGAAACCTGGAGAATTGGATGGGAGATGTAAATTCATCCCAGAGTGGCACCTATGTCCCCCATGGACAGGGGCAGCCGGTACACCTCCCAACCTCTCAGAGCAAGACATCTGGACAAAACCATATGTAATGGGGGGATAAAGGCCCAAAGCTAGGGATAATTTTTAAATATTGTTCTTACAAACTTAGACAGTTGATAAAATAACAGGTTTTATGTTAGCATGAATTTTCTGAAGTGTATGAAGTCTGAAACTCAAATGTATGTTATTATTTCCTGACTTCAGTTTTTAGTAACTTGCCAATGATTTTCCAGAAAAAACATAATTTTTTGAAATATGGATAAAAAAAATATGAGACAAAAATCTGGGCATTATGCGAAAATCTGTACAGTTGAGAGGTATGTAACTGGTGCTAATCATAGATTCACTCTGCAAACACTCCAACCATCTATCAGTGGCCAATTAGGGAACCATATGACAATGATCAATTAGGGAACATTGTTATTACATGGCTAGGCTTGTAAAAGACCTAGGGCCATTATCCTAGTAACCACCTCTGAACCTATGAGATATTGTATTCTATGTTTTAGATACTTTTTCTGGGAAAATATTTGCAGCTGATTCAGTTTAAAGTGACAGAAGAGCTCTCCAGACTGAATAATATTGATGATGCATACAGTGATGACTACATAGAAAGCAACCATTAAAACAGCACCCATGTTGCAGTTCAGAATACCGGAGGCATATCTTTATCATATTGCAATAGAAAATTAATGTGTTACCTCTTGTATGAAAGACAAGAATATTATATACCTATATGTAAATTGTACTTCTGGCAAAGTTAGGTAATGAGTGTATACTTGATTTATAAATTTTCCCCATTAACTTCAGTACAATACACTGGAGACAGGTATTTGAGTAAACAAAGAATCTTTCTTTTAGAGCCACCCCATTGTTCTGGTTTGACTATATAAACCAAACAAAATTAATTGGCTTTTGTTATATCATTCAGAGGATGTGCACTTATTCCCTAGAGCTAATGATGTGGCTATACAGAAACCTTTCTTTGACTATAAGTAGGCTGAGGTGACCTAAACTTTTAATTACACATTGAGGGTGAGTCAGGCCTAAAATTTGAACTATGGCTGAGACACTTTTATTTTTCCAGCTGTAAATGTAGGATGGTAAACATTTTATGTGTTTATACCTAAAAGACAATTTAGATATAAATGCATGCAGCGAGAACTAAAATAGCTGAAATGGAAAACTCAATAGAAACACTGGGTCTTTATCAGCAACATTTTCTAAGTTAGCAACAGGGGATTCCACTGGAAACCCTGTGGTTAGTAAACAAGCTATTGGCAGCATTCAGGACAATGCATGATAATCAATCAACAAAGCATGTTGCACATGGCACAGTTATTTTTTCAGGTTTCACAAAGACAGAGAAACTGTGACATTTTGCACTGAGGTTAATAAATTCTTTGTTGGGCTTAATTACATTCTACAGTACTTTCTACCACATATTTCAAGTCAAAAAAATAATCAGGTCAGCATGTGATGTGAAAAATGTGGCAGCAAATATTAATAGGTCCTTTATTTAAGTCCCTCTTAAATTTTCTATTGAAGAAACTTATTTCAAGTATACCACTTTTGGAAAAAAACAACTGTTATACAATATTTGCAAAATACAGACTTCTAAGTTTCTAAAAAAAATGCTTATAAATTATATCCAAACAATACAAACTGAAAACAATATGTCCAAAATACATTCATATTTCTGTGTTGAGGTAAGCCAATACAGTACATGCACTGTAAGTATGGTCTTCATTTCTGCTGTATCATATTGCAAGACGATACCTTACAAATACATTTTATTACTGGAGGAGTAATATGCTTATTTTACAACAGTCATATAATAACTAGAACATACTTCATGAAATGAGTTTAGTGCAATGTTGCTTCACAGCAACTAAACAGTCACTTTGTTTTCAAGTATCTGGAATTAGTATATAATAATGCACCATTTATTCAGACTAAAACCTTAAAACTGGAGACTAACAGCTAGCAAAGGTGTCACATTTGAACTATCACTATTTTTCACTTTCATTTTGACAGTCCTAGTCTCATTCATACTCTCATAAAGTGCTAATTCAAAATACCAGCATGAATGTGTGGTACAGAAACAAGAAATGACAGGAAAATATTACTTTGAGAAGTCATTAGAATTTAGGCATGAGAAGAAAGTTAATAATGAGTAGCTCACCTATGAACTATAATAATAATAATAATAATAATAATAATAATAATAATAATAGTCAGTAGAATTTAGGCATGAGAAGAAAATTAATAATGAGAAGCTGACCTATGAACTATAATAATAATAATAATAATAATAATAATAATAATAGTCGGTAGAGTTTAGGCATCAGAAGAAAATTAATAATGAGAAGCTGACCTATGAACTATAATAATAATAATAATAATAATAATAATAGTCGGTAGAGTTTAGGCATGAGAAGAACGTTAATAATGAGTAGCTGACCTATGAACTAGGATTGTTCTACAGGTATACAGATCTTAGTATGCCTTACTGAGATTAAAAAAGGTGCTTCACATTCTATCTGAAGTATAAAATGAACATATTTTAAATGCCAATTACAACAGCCCATTATTGTTGCCTGGGAAAATATATGGCAGTCAGGTGGTTTAAACTAACAACTCCAAATACTTCTCTTTTAAAGCCTTCAAGGTGCATGTTAGAGACATGCCATAAATAAAAGAAAATACAGTAATAAACGTTAGCCTAAGGTTTGCCTGTATCCAAACTGTACTATTAAGCAGATCTATAAAATTCATAAATACTGCTATATACTGAACATTTTGAATATAGCACTTTATGTCTTCAGTTGATTTGTGTTGGCTGTTGTGTGCTAACTTGGTATTCACATTGAAAAAAGAACCTTTTGTTTACTGAATTTGGTTATATCTTACAAACCAGTTCCAAAGCATAACATGAAACAAAGACCTGATTTACTTCCATAGTAAAATGTAAAATCTTAATTATAAATTACTAAAGTGACTGGGTAAAAAAAACTTGAACTGCAAAACCTGCACACCTTATGTCATTCTGTAGGATGCATTTCAAAAATGCAGTTCATTTTTAAACAATGAAAGCCAGTTCTTTAGAAGAGAAGGCAACATCAGAAATTTAGAATTTAGCAATACAGTACATAACATTTCATTCCTTTTAATAAGCTGCCAGATTAAATATGAAAAAAAAAATAATTCTTTTGGTACCAAAATCTAAAGTGTTTCTGAAAAAATCAACTGCTCTGCAGATTAGGTATTAAATGAAACCCTGCAGTGATGTTTCTCTTAATTTCAGCATTGTCTTCTTATACCATCAAATTGTCAAACCATTGCATAATCTAACTCTTGGCTGCATCGTTGTACCAAGGAAGGTATTTGACGCCACAGGTGACTGTGTTATGATAGCTTCTAGGGACAAGACATCTCTGTCTCATCTCAGATTTCATCATGTGACATCTAGTCTAAAAGTCTTTTCAGGGCTTCTCTACTTGAGTGTTGCATTTCTGGTTCTAAAATAGCTGCTACACCAGGTGCAGCTCAAGGCACAGTATAAGGTTGCACGGAGAAAACACCCTGAATAAAATAGCTGTATATTAAACTGAAAGTGCAAATTAATGTTGTCGTATTCTAAAAATACAAGTCTTGCATGTTCTGTACAACAGAATACTTCACAATGTAAACATTACAGTGCATCGGTGTTGCTCAAGTGAGTTCTATATTCAGTACAAGCTCGACATCTCATTCAGTGTCCATATAAAGTTAAACAGACAAGTGCTTCTCTCCTTCTCTGAGCTGCAAAAAGGCATAGAAAGTGTCAGATGTATCAAAACAAATACATATCAAGAATTTCTGAGCGTTGTTGAGCCTTTTTTTAATAATGTATTCATGGTACCATGACAGTTTCAATCCTCAGAGTTGTGATATCAACAAACTGAAATACATTCTGAAATCTACTTTATATAAAAATGCATAGAACTCAGCACTAAAATTTAGTTAACAAATGCAGTGCAATGTTAACAGTGGAGATTTATGTTGACAATAGTCATTAGTATTTGTTTTAGGCATTTCATTAATGTGGAATTCCATTTCATTTGAGTTTTATTTTGAAAATAAATACAACGTTTTGTTAATAATGCCCATGCATTATATATGCTATATTTTAATTTGTGGGATTGTCTGTAGAAAACACGATACAAGTTTTAGCAAAACATGTTCTTTGTTAAAATGTAATCAATTTATGATGCTAATAAGCAGATACACAAGCAACTCACCAGTTTTCTCTGATTGCTGAGACAGAAGGTACATATTGGCCTGGGAGAGGAGCTGTTATTTGTCTCCCCACCTTGTAAGACAGCTCGATATTTAAGGCAGGGTTGTCCATCCAAGCAGTCTTCACCCAGAAGGAGGATATTAGCCAAGTGAGAAATATAACTAGAAGCTAGTCGCAGGGTCTCTATTTTGGACAATTTACGATCAGCAGGCTCTGTTGGAATTAGTGTTCTAAGTGCTGTAAAAGCTGTATTGACACTGTGGGTCCTGTCTCTCTCTCTTGCATTTGCAGCCTGACGCTGCTTACTTAGCCCTGTCTGTCTGGTTTGCCTCTTCCGCTTCCCTTTACTGTTGACTTGGCTGCTGCTGCCACTGGTCGACCTGTCAGAGTTCTCACTGCCACTTTCAAGTTCTTCAATGTCAGAAGTGCAGCAGTCAGCCTGAAAACCTTGGTTACTCCCCATAGACTTCATTGTGTATCAGGAGTTGTCTACACACTAACTGTGCCATTGCATACAGAAAACACCCTTCACTTTGGGCAGAATGAAAATAGCTTTGACCAGCTGCAGCCAATCTGGTTACTAGTGTCTGCTTCATTCCCTAGCAGTTGAGTAAACCGTTTTTTGAATCACTGCTCCTTTTAGGTCGACCATGTGTTCTCCCTTAAAGGAGAAGAAGGAGGTGCTTGTTGCTCTAATTCAGATTTATCTGCTAACTAAACCAAAGGAACACACACACACACACACACACACACACACACACACACACACACACACACACACACACACACACACACACACACACACACACACACACACACACACACACACACACACACACACACACTCACACTCACACTCACACTCACACTCACACTCACACACACACACACACACACACACACACACACACACACACACACACACACACACACACACACACACTTTGTGAACAGCTGAGGTTAATTCAAAAGCAGACACCAACCTTTAAAATGTAGTGTTCAGTTATGAGTTTAACAGTTATTTTCATACTCTACTCAAACAGACAGCTACATGGATATAATGGCACTTACACAAATTCTGCAACTTACTTAGCAGCCTTACAATAGCAAATGTCTGGTCTTATGTTATTATTTAAAAAAAGAAAAAAAACTATGGCCTTAGTTGTCCCTACTATCTATGTGATTGCCACCCTATGTGTGATAAAAATTGAGATCTGACAAGAGTACTCCAACATATGAACAGGGAAAATACAGTAGGAACACCTGGGAGAGGAGACACAGAAATAGATAAAATAAAGAAGCAAAGCACAAGAAGAAATACCCCAGGATTCAGGAACAGTCATTTTCTATGCAGGAACAGTGTAGGAGCTTCTGCATGGAAAATGGCCACCGAGTAATCCAGGAAAGTGTCGTTTTCATGTGCATGAGTGGCCCTATACTGTTACTGCACAGAAAGCCATGCAGGATGCAAATCACCTCATTTACTGGTAAAACCATGCAAATGAGGTGATTTTGCAATCCACGGAGCTGGCTGGACTCTGTGCAGGAACAGTCCCAAAACAGACGTATTCAGTTAGTAACTGAATACATTTCCGCATCCGAGCAAATGGGGGCAGGACAGCTTATGGAAAGCATGTATTACAGTCAAACACACATGCCAATGGTCAAATATAAGGCCATTGGCATTAATTAATGTTTTTTTGCTTAAAATGAAACTTTTCTTTTTTAATGATCATGGCCGTTTAAGCTCAGGGCAGCGGTGTGAAAATGGGATCGCGCCAGAAATCAAAAAAATGAGAAAGGTCAATTTTAAGATAATTCTGCATTTTGCCATTATAGTCAATGGCAGGCAGGATGTAAACAATATGAGGGAGCACTGGTTGTCAAGGGGAAAAGGTCCGTCTAAGTGCAGTAACTAAGGATGTACACACTGGGCTATGCAAATAAATGAAGTTTGGCAACAAACTAAGTTGTCCCAGGACATCTTCTTGGGGGGGGGGGGTAGGTTAATATTAAGGGAAATTAAGTGGGTTGGGGAGATGAAAGGGTTAAGTGGAGGCAGGGATGGTGGGAAGGAAATGAGATAATGACAGGGAGGGGCTTAAGAGGTTTAGTCTAGTAGCTGGGTTAAGGAATCACATTTTGGCGTGAACTTGCTACCCACCCACCCTCCCTCCTTTTGTTGGTGGGGTGTAGGGTTATTTTATCAGTGGGGGTAGGCGGAGAAGAGGGTTAGGCTTGCCCTCTTCTGTTCCCCCTCTGATGTCTGGATGTTCATTTCAAGGATCTGGGGAAAGGAAATGAGTAGTTGTAGGAAGCTTGCTGAATAGATAAGCAAGCTGAGGTAAGGACGGTGCTTATTGGTGGAAGGTAATTCAATGGATGGTGTAGGAAGTGATTTGGGACGCTACTTCATTAAGTAAAGTAAGCAAGCAGAGGTAGGGACCCTGCTTGTTGGGCAGGGTGAGTAGGTACGCTACCCTGATTAACATTACAATGAATGGTGTATGAAGTGAGATGGGACGCTGCTTCATAAGTAAAGTAAATGAGTAGAGGTATGGACACTGCTTACTGGGGCAGGGTGAGCAAGTATGCTGCCCTGATTAACATTACAAGGATGTTATGCTGTATTTAGAATCAATTATAGCATGAATAGTTGTAATTAATAAAGTTGGTGATCAAAGCTAAGTTGTGGAAAACTAATAAAGATCGTCAAATGTCATTTGGTGTGATGTGTGTTATTGAAGGGGACCGGGACAAGGGGAGCTATACTGAATCACAGATTTCCTCAAAGTGTCAGCTTGAACCTAACCGTATAGGTACAGCAGTACAACAGTGCAAGTATAAGAGATGAATGACTTCATAAGGGGGTGTGTCATGCTTGCTGTAAGCTCATTGGAGCTCTGTGGCCTGTGTTTGCCCTTAGCTAAGCAGAGCTAAGGAAGGGGGTGTGTCTGATGCTGTAATGTCTTATTCCATGAAATGCAGAGCATGTTCGCATACAGGAAGGGCCATTTCTGCTTAAAAGAGCTTACATTAGCGTGCAGTGGGCCAAAAAAAAACAAACAAACAACAGAGAAAATAGCAGAACTGTTTAGATTTGAGCACCGGCAGGTATGCACAGCATGGGAAAATGTGGGAAGGGGAGACAGCAGTAGGAAGGAAATCAAGGAAAACTAGCATAGGTAGCAGATGGAATGTATCAGAATTAGCCAATTACACATACAGCAGCCCAGCACACTAATGTAAAGTATGCAAACACCCTACAGACTGTTTTTTCCCATAAACTCTACACCACCAGTGTACACAGATGGGGGATTTTTAACTGGCAAAAATAACTAAATATGTTAGAGGCTGCTGCAGCTTTATCCCATCAATATGTGCTAGAGACTGAGGGTGGTGAGGAGGAGAATGCTGACAACCGACACGCAGTGAGGAGGAGGAGAAAAGTGTACAGACCCAGGGTAACCTACCAGGGTCTACATGAGCTGGAGATAGTAGAGCGCTATAGGGTGGACAGAGACATTCTACAGCAAATCATTGAGCTGTGCCGGCCACACCATACACACAGAACTAATAGAGGGGAACCCATCCCAGTGGATACCAAGATATGTCTAGGCTTAAGACTACTAGCCGCAGGTACCTTCCAAAGACCAACTGGGGATATCATGGGGGTCTCACAGGCATCAGCATCCAGGGTACTCCACCAGTTCCTAGATGCCATGACACAACATGCCAGTGAACACATATATTTTCCCACTGCCCGTGAGATGCTGACCACATGTATGCGTCTCTTTCACCATATAGCAAAATACCCTGAAGTAGTTGGTGCTATAGACTGCATGCACATCCACATGAAAGCACTTGATGAGCGGGATAAGCCTACATAAACTGCAAGGGCTTCCCTTCCATCAACTGCCAGGTTGTGTGCGATGCCCAGGTTATTATCATGAATGTGTGTGCTGGCAGCCCTGGAAGCTATCATAACTCCCACATTTGGCATTGCTCACAGCTGTATCAGATGATTGCCAGGGGGGACATCCCATATGGCCATCTAGTAGGGGATGCTGGCTAAGCACTGGAGCCGTGGCTGATGACACCCACCAGAAATGCACACACACCTGAACAAGAGCACCTAATGAGGCACACGCACAAACCAAGATCATTGCAGAGCATGTGTTTGGGATGCTCAAGTCATGGTTCCGCTGCCTTGACATATCCGGTGGAGCCTTGCAGTACTCTCCATCTACATGTACACAAATGTTCATAGTATGTGCCATGCTACACAATATGATGCTGCAGAAACAGCTGCAGCAGGAACAGCATGGGGCAGGGCCACACAACACCCCCCCACCATTGCCAAGGCCAGCACAGGCACAAAGGGACTTGGAGGAGGAACATCTTGAGCCTGCCCCTGTAGGCAGAAAGAGTTGTGCACAGTATGCCCAGGCCTTGGCAAAGAGGCAATGCATAGCACACACATTGACACTGTAGGGACCCAGGGACTGATACCTCGCACAGACAGTAAAAGCGATCCAAACATGATACTACCTGATACTTACCATGTACAGGGAGTGTACTATGTGCATCCAACATAGTCAGCCCTCCACCACTGTCCTCAATACTGGCCCAGCAACAAGGTAAGTTACACTTCCTATCAATTACTGAATGGAGTAGTATGTTCTCATACTTGTATTTATGATATGGATGCAAATATGCAAGGGAATTGGGTGGCTGAATGGGATAGCAGCAGACAGCTATATGGGACAGCAGGAAATTCATAACAAATACTGGTGTCAGCATACTAGACAGCACTACACAAGGTGATATCCCCCACTGTAGTACATGTGATGGCCCAAAGAACTGTGGGTGTCAATAATTCACACACATGGATGTCAATGAGGGTCACATATCCACCACCAGCCTCAGCCAGCAGGACAGGTATAGATGACCGTGAAGAAAGGCTGGGCTAAGGCCCCCAAATGATGGCATTGGTGAAGAGCCCCCTACCAGACCTACACAGACATACTGCAACAAGTCTGCCAGTTGCATTACGGTTCTGAAGGGTAAGAAGTCTGAAACTGCAATATATGCTATTAAGATCGAACGTGTACTCTATTGATATGCCTGCTGTCTGCATGATAGGTCACAATACAATATGAAATGGAAGCCAACAAAGTAACCGAAATACCAATACAGTCATTTCAAATGTTAAAATCTGCAGGTGTGCATCCCTCCCCCACAATTCCATGTAGAAATGCAGTAACAGATGGCCTGCAGCACTCTCAAATGGCCTACAGTCCTCTGGCAAAGGCCCATGCCTCACCCATAGTGCCAATGTATGGAATATCAGGGCTCCCAACTAACAACCTAACAGTAAACAGAAAACAAATGCAAGGCCATGTTGACAAATGCCAGTAGTATGCCTCTCCATGTCCTACTTCAAGGGCTATGGATCAGGCCATAAATACTACTGGGATAAAGGCCCAACTATAGGGTTATCTCTGAGATATTTCTTACATAATGTTAGGTGGAGGAGAGAATAACAGGGGGGGTGTAGAAGCATGGATGTCATGGCATGTGTGAAGTCTGAAACTCTAATGTCCGCCCATACTACTTCCAACTGCAAACCCATGGATGAATAGCCACAAAACCACTTGTAAACCACAATATGAAGGTAAACTGATGAGATATATGAGTCCTGTGTCTGGATAACCTGGATGTATCTGTACAGCTGAGAGGTATGGCCCCAGCAGGATATGGCCATTCCTTGAAGCTGAGAAAAGCACAAGGAGGGGATCCCCAGCCAGCATACTAACATGGTGCTGCACCATTTACACAGAAGCAGCAGTCTATTGTCTGTAGCTACCCCTCAACAATGGCAGGTGAGTGCCAGAATATGTAGTCTATATGCCTCAGAATATTGGTCTCAGCTGCATTCATCTCGTATTTACTAGAAAACAACTTTGAGCAAAGAAGGATAACTGTCAGCAGTCGATGCCATGACACATCACAGTGTAAAACTGTACATATGTCAGAATATCTATGCTACAACCAAACATGCCACACAAGCAGCACAGACAGCAGTAGTTACAGTATCCCCTGTATGTTAAGCCCATTGTGTCTCCATATTGGCAACCTATCTACAGATATCCTGCAGAAACAGTTTGCTAGGTGTAGCTGTAGCACACAAAACCCAGAACTGGAGTCCAACCCTCCCTGGAATGGATGCACACACTCAATGTATAAGGTCATACTGGGCATACTCCTACACTTAGAGAAATGAAGCCCATGTCTCACAACACAGTTGACTACAGTTATTGGTTATTCGCAGCTGTCTGTGCACACACACCAAATTGTACACTATTGACACACACACACACACACACACACATTGGATAGGAATACACACACACATATCTAAGGCAAACACATTATAATATGTCAAACATACACACACAGAGACGTGGGGAAGAGAAAGACAGATAGCGACAGAGAGAACCCCATTATGAGGCATGTCCCACCCACTACAAATTCAGTTGGTCTATGTCCCAAGATGTGCTGATGTCATTCACTGTAGAAATACCTTTAGTTACCCCTCAGCCATATAGTGCCAGTGGTTCTTCTGATAACTGTGTAACACTACAGTACAAATAGGTATCCATGTAGCAGTTGTAATCTCAGTCCTGTCAAATGCAAAGTTGTGTGTGTGTGTGCATGTGTGTTTCTAGATGAATGTGGTTGAGGCCATTCACACTCACTAAATCTCCCGTACCCCTCCTTTACCACTGCTGCTGATGTCACTCACCTTCAAAGATACCTTGGCACAGCTCTCCAACACGTAAGCTCCATGGCAAGTGTGATAAATGCAGAACAACGTAGTAGCAATACCTACATAAGTATGGGTTTGAATCTCACTGGCAAGTGTGTGCATGTCTGTAACTCAAAGATTTTAGCCCCATTTACACCCAGTACACATCTCAGTGCCTAACTTTAGCAGTCCTGCAGATATCATCCACCTTAGAAGTACCTGTTGCCAACCCTAAACCATGTAAGGTCAGTGGTGCATGTGGTAAATGCGTAACATAATGGTCCAAAAAGATTGTTTCAAAGAGGTTTGAACCTCACCCCTGGCAAATGTAAATGTGTGTATAGAGTAAAACATTTTTTGGATTCTTTCACCCACTACATCACCCAATGCCAGTATTTACAAGGGCTGGTGATGTTCTTCACCTTAGAAGTACCTTGGGACAATACCCATCCAATAAGCTCTGTGGCACATGCGATAAATGCAGTACACTGTAGTAGCAATATATATGTAGGTAGGGGTTTGAATCTCAGTACTGGCAAGTGTGTGTGATCAGTATTCTGTGTAGGGGTCAGTGTAATAACAGGATCTATTGGGGGTGGGTTTTGCTAAATTATTATGCTGAGGACCTAGTATATGTCACAATGTCCACATTACAAGGCCAACAGATGTCAAACACTGGAGAGATTGGTGTAGACAATCCACAGCCCTAAATGTCACAGTATGGATTAGTGAACAATATAGGCAACCCTTCTATTACTTGGAGACCACTCTCCACCCACATATCATACACAAACACACTTGGCTAGTCAGCAACCACTATATTGGTAGTTTCCCTGCATATTGCCTCACAGATAGTACCGAGGGTGTGATAGCAGTGGACTACATGCCTGTTGACCACAACAGTGCCACTGACATCAGAAAGTACTGTGATGTGTTACATCTCCTGACTGAATGTGTGTTACCCAGCAAGTAAACAACCATGGCACCCTGTTCCATCCCCTCAGTAGCCCAATAAATGTGTACAGTGGCCCTTTTGCCATGTTCCTCACTGGACACCTGCAACAACTGTAGAGTCTGCAAATGTACCCCACAAAGGGAATACCATGCCTTATACACATGCCCTGTATGGACAGACACCACTCACTCCACTGAATACTCATATCATACTGTCAGTGTAGGTACAATCATGATCTCAGTTACATAGCCAGGTATCACCAAATGAGGTCAGGAATGCCACATCAGAAGATACCAATCTGTCCACACAACATGCCCCAGAGACCTCAAGCACACTTCCACATGTCAAAGAACATGCATGTGTAATATGTGCACAACCTAGACACTGTCCATGTTATGGAATATAGATCACATACATGGGAAGCAGTGCACATCACTGGCCACCCACAATAGAAACCTGGATGAGTGGATGGGGAATGTAATACCCACCCCTGGGGACCACTTTAGTAACTATACCCCTGATCCACACAAGGGACTATTGTCATGTGGCCTGATGCCAAGGTATTCCCTTGGGCTAGACTTGTAGAGCCTTCAGGCCCATTCACCTACTACACACCTATAAAGCAGTGAACCTATGGATCTCAGTACTGGCAAGTGTGTGTGTGTGTCTGTGTGTGTGTGTGTGTGTGTGTGTGTGTGTGTGTGTGTGTGTGTGTGTGTGTGTGTGTGTGTGTGTGTGTGTGTGTGTCTGTGGCTGTGGTTATTAGCAATCGGAGATGTGTCCAAACCAGAACATGCACCATTCTCCATTATACAACAGATGTTGTACATCAGCATGTACCTATGTACAACTCTCAGCCCTATAACCTGAGGCATATGCAATCACTGTGTTACAGACTGGGAATTACCATGCACATACCGTACCCTGCCTATGACATGGTGGATGTGTCACCACACTGCCATACCCTGTGACCTTGCTGCAGGGCCACATCCTAGTGACACACAGACGTCTAGAATGGGCATGGGATACAGGATGTGAGAACACATTCACTCAGCACTTCACATATGGGGGGAGAGAGGGGTAAAGCTGGCACTGAATGTGTTGCCAAGACTGTGGCCAATATCTGTTGTCTCAGGATAGGTATTAGCTTTGTGCAGTAACTCGCAGCACTTGTGTTTAATGCTGTGGAGGTTGTTGATGTAACTATCACAGCTGTTGTGACTGCCGTCAGTGTCTGCTGCTTCTCTGCTGCCATAGATGTCTGTCAGGGACTCCATGAGGGATCCAAAGTTGTGTTTGAGGCTAATAAGGGAGTTCAACAGTCATGGGACATCACCTTTCCCTGCAACAGTGTCCTCCTTCTGATGTACACTTTAGTAATGGCAGGAGATCATCACATTGTCTCCCAGTGTTTGGAGGACAGTGTCTGGGTTCTGTTGGCTCTGGCTAGTACCATGCATTCATGTATCTGTTTGTACAGTGCCTGTGTGTATGATTCTACAGTCATGCAGCTGCATCCCATTGCCATGGGTGGAGTGAAAACTTCCACCCCTGTTTTCATAGCTGTAAAATCAGTTTTGGAGAGTTTTTGCAGGTGGTTATCTTTGTGGGGGGGGGGGGTGTGGCTGACATGTTGAGTTCCATGTTGATTACAACCTGTGTGAATCTCACCATGCAGAGATTGACATCTGAGGATGAGCAATGGTCCCATATTTAAGTGGTCAACACAGGTCATGGCTGTTGCATCCTCTAATATGGGTCAGTATGAACTGGTCTAGGGCAATGGAAATGATGAATCCCAGAAGTGTTGGGCCACTGTACTGGTGATTGGCTACATTCCTCAGGTGATGGAGGGGTAGTTAAAGATTCGTACTATGTCAGTGCTGCATTGGACTATCAGAGATGGCAGGGTGTTGAAGAATGTGCATTGACGGTCTAGGGACATAGATGTGGACCCATAGCAGGCTATGGTCTGGATAGCACCATTACCCCGAGGTGGTTGTACCAGAAGTATCTCCAATGCATTATGATGGGATGCTAGTCTGGAGGTGTTCCTATCCATAATGAATATGGAGACAACACCACCTGTGGAGATGTGGTGTGGTCCATGTTTTTCCTGGATGAGAACCCTTTTATGATGAGGTGTGCCACGTAGAAGGACTTCCTGACTACTGTGGCGATGTGACTATCAAAGGAGAGACTACTGTCCACCTGGGTCCCAAGGTCTCTTATCATGCATTCGGTGTTAAGTAGATTGCTGCCTATGTGGTAGTTCATGGGTACAGAGTTTTTACCAAAGGGGATGACACTGCACTTTTTGACATTGAGCTTGAGGCCATGGCTCTGACACCAGGCATCTGTCTCAGTGAGGCCCTTCTGTAGGATGTCCACATCATTTAGGATCTTGACTATGGCTCCTAATTTGCAGTCATCTGTGAACTTTGTTAGCCAGAGGCCTTCTGTGTTAGCCTGTACTTCAGATAAGTCGATACCAAACAGGAGAGGTCCCAGGACAGAACCCTGTGATACTCCATTTGTCACTGCTTTGAGGTCAGATTTGGAGTCTGCAACTTTTACAGTGTGGGTTCTATCAGTGAGCCAGTTGGCAACCCATCTTGTGACGTAGGAATTTATACCTAGTTTAGTGAGTTTAGCTATAATTCCAGAATGGGGGATGGTGTCGAAAGCCTTGGCGAGGTCAAGATAGGTTGTGTGAACCACCTTAACCTCATCTACGGCTTTGGTGACTGCCTCAAAGAAGTCAATCAGGTTCAGGAGGCATGATCTGCCTTTCACAAACCCGAACTGGGTGGGATCCAGAGTTTGGAGGTTACCGATGTCTTTGTTTATGAGTTCCATGATGATACGTTCCATGGCCTTGCATACCAGGCTCATCAGGCTAATAGGTCGATAGTTCCCAGGATTAGTGGTGGCTCCTTCATTGTGGAGTGGAATAACCATTGCTGTGTGCCATTCAGTGGGCACAAAGCCTGATGTGAGGCTATTATTGAACATGGTGCTTAAGTGGGGAGCCAGTTAGTTCTGAAGTTCATGTAAAACACAGCCTGGGATGTTGTCCAGTCCCATAGATGCTGTGTTTTTGGCTTTAGAGAGTGCAGCTTTTACCTGTGTAGTTGTGATTACAGGGACTCTGCATTCTTTCTGTATAGATATGGGCCCTTTAGGGGGTAAGAGGAGGATAAAGTTAGCACTGAACCTATCTGCCAGGATGTTGGCAATATCAGTTGGTTCTGTAATTTTCTTGCCTTTGTGCTGTAACTCAGGGCAGATCTGGGTGTTTCTATCAAGATTATTGACATAGCTATAGAATGCTTTGTGGTTGTCCTTGGAATTAGTGGTGATTTTGTTTTCGTAGCTAGCATTGGAGGATCTTATAAGGGATCTCAGCTTCTTACTGAGGCTGACCAAGGAGCTCCTCCACTCATGGGATTTTACTCTCTTTTGCAACAGTTTCTTCCTTCTGTTGTACAGTTTGCTTATGGCAGGGGACCACCAGATTGGCTTCCTTTTTTTGGAGGATAGCGTCTTGGTTCTGTTTGCAATAGCACTATCCATGCACTCGTGTAAGTGTTTATAGAGTACATTTGTGTAGGATTCAGCAGTTGTAACTGTATTGTCCATCTGCATGGGTCTCATGAAGTTCACCACTTCTGTCTTAAGAAGCATGAAGTTGGCTTTAGAGAAATTTTTTACTGTGGTTTCCTTAATGTGGGGTGGGGGCAGGATGTGGATATCAAGGGTGATTAGCTTATGGTCGGATCGGACCAACCAAAAGTTGACTTCAGGTGTGGAACACCGGTCACTCATGTTGGTAATGACTAGGTCTAGGATATCGTTGGCCATGGTGGGGGCATGGATAAGTTGATCCAGGGCATTGGAGTTTATGAATTCCAGAAAGCGTTGAGCTAAGGAGTTGGTACACAAGTAGTTTTCCCAGTTAATGATGGGGTAGTTGAAGTCGTCCATTATTAGGGTGTTTGGTTGAACCCTAATATTTTCCAGTACGTCAAGAAAAAAGGAGTGGGAATCCTGGGGCATGGTGGGGGATCTGTAGCAAGCTACAATTTGGATTGCAGTTTTGCCCAGAGTTAGTTGCACTTGGGTAACCCTGGATGCATTATGCTGAGCAACTAGCCTGGAGGTGTGGATATCCTTAATGAATATGGACACTCCTCTACCTTTGGTGTTTCGGTCCAGGTTACATGGCCGAAAAGTGTGGCATGAGTTATAGCCTGGTATTGCAGGGGTGCTCTCTGGAGCCTTGAACCAGGTCTCAGTCACTGCACATATATCGATGTTCTCCATTTTAAGGAGTGCCTTGAGTGAGTGCATTTTGAGATTTAGACTTTTAACACTGAGTAGCATTACCCTCAGTTTTTGCTTGCCTGTTCCTGTTATGGTGGTGAATTTGTTATTTAAACCTTGCCTAAAAAAGGCACTATAGGGGCAGCAAGAGTCTTAGCCAGTATCCGGAATCCCAGGGATGACAGGTGCAGGCCATCTGTGGCAAAGCATTGTGGTCTGTCAACCATGTCATCCCAAGCAGACAGATACTGGATCCCCTTAGAATGACACCAGAAGCTTAGCCAATTGCATAAATAAATATATATATATAGTAGGGCTGTACCTAATATTTGCTTTGTATTCACTTAGGTTCCGAATAGCAGGCTGAATAGTCTGTTTGTATTCAGCAGAATAGTGGTGCTCAGACCAAATACAAATAGTGGTCATGTGTCCGCAGATCTCCATATATACAGTCCTGTTCATGAGTAAGCCCACTGGCACAACCAGTCTGCAGCTGTAGCGGCAGCATGGTCCATGTCAACTGGTGAGCTGTCCATATTCCATAACTTTGTACCAGTAAAATTTTATCTACCTTAACATGGAATCAAGGATGCTGTGTAAAAAAAAACAAAACAAAAAAACCTGTGGTGGAATGTATTGAAGGGAGGTGGCTGGCATCATGTTAGATCTTTTATGCTTGTGCATGCTAGGATGTGGTTGTGCCAGTGAGCTTATTAATGTACAGGACAGTCATCAGCATATTAATGACACTGTGTTACCTTGTAGCTTATTTTTGTATGATCGTATTATAGCTGTAACTTAAGTGAAGTTTACATTTGGGTAGTACAGTGATGGTTAGGCGAAGTCCAATTTGATTTATTTCAAGATATGTGATGATGAAACGAAAGCAATGTGCCAGTTGTGCATGCAGAGGTGGATCAGCAAAGTCATTTACAACAGCTCCATTAAATAATCATTTGTCCCATAAGCATCCCGAGGAATACAAAGAAGTCATTAACAAGAAGAAAGCAGCACCAGCAAGTGGGACATCTGACACTCAGCAGACTGGCAAGGTTCAGCAAACACTGAGCAATATGATTGGCAAGAAAAAAACATGGTGCATTCATAGTTCTGAGATGAACAAACTACATCGTGCCATCACAAAAATGATTGCCATTGACATCCAACCATACTCAATTGTTGATGATAGAGGCTTTAACAAATTAATTGGTGTACTTGAGCCTAGATACGTGCTACCAAGCCACAAATACTTCACTGAAAAAATCATACCAGAAGTGTACAACACAGTGTGGGACCATGCCCAGACTGCTATCAGTGAAGCCTCTGTCTAACCACAGACACATGGACGGCACAGACAACAACAGAATCTTTCATGAGCTTAACTGCACATTGGATTGATGACACATTTGCACGCAGATCTGCTGTCCTTCATTGTCAAAATTTGATGGACAGCACACTGGGTCTCGACTAGCTGATGCTCTACTTGACAAGATGAATCACTGGAATATTGACAAAGAATGCACCCACATGGTCTTACGTGATGGAGGTGCCAACATGGTCAAAGCGTTACTGGATGCAGATTTGTCCAGTGTCAGTTGTTTTGCCAACACTCTGCAGCTGGCTCTGAATGATGCAGTTCTGACACAGCCATCTGTTGCTGACTTGATAACATTGTCATGGAAGATTATGAGACATTTTCGACACTCTTCAAGCACTACCTCACGCCTTCACGCCTTCCAAGAAGAACTCGGTGTACTAAAACATCAGCTTCATCAGGACGTTGTTACCAGGTGGAATTAAACATATCAGATGTTGGTTCACTTTTGGGAGCAAAACAGAGCTGTGTCTGTGTACGTTGCTGAATGTGATGACAAATCCAGCAAGGCGCTGTCCCTGACAACAAACCAGTGTGCTTTAGCAGCAAGAATTGTTGCAATTCTTAGGCCATTTGAACAACTAATGCATGAAATAAACTGCAACTATTCTTGTTTTTCAGTGATCCTACCAACTGTTCACGCTGTCTTGTTGTATCTGCAGAAAGACATAGCTGATAATGGAATCAAAAGACAGTGAATGAACTGATAACATCCTTAACAAGGAGATTTTCTGACTTGTATGACAATGGCATTTACACAGTTTCAGCTGGCTTGGATCCACACTTCAAGTTGCATTTCTTGACACCTTTGCAGTGCATAAAAGCCAAAACAGACATTGTTACTGTAATCTTACTGTGTCAGCCAATGTCAATTCAGCCTACAAATCAGCCATATGAAATTGTTTCTGAAGTGACTGAAGTGAATGAACAACCATCAACAAAAAGATAAAGAGCAGCAGAAGACTTTTGGTCATCTTGGGATCAGTTGCAGCCTGTTCGGGCACTGAACAGTGATAATTCTGTCTCCATAGAAACAGAGCTGAGCAATTTTCTGACAGAACCCTGTGTTCTGAGAGACACTTACCCACTGAATTGGAGGAAAATGAACATGCCCAGATTTCTGACATTGTGTCATACTGCTAAGCGCTACCTTTCTGCACCACCTATAAGTGTGCCAAGTGAACGTCTTTTTAGTATGGCTGATGATACCTTCAGTGAAACAAGAAACTGTCTTAATGCTGACGACATGGAACAGTTGGTGTTTTTGAAAGCTAATGCAGTATTCCTGAGTTAAATGTACATCAGTAAAAAGTTTGATAGCTACTTGGTAGCATCAGTAAAAAGATATGACAGCAATTTTCTCATGGCTCCGTTGTGTTTTTTTGGTTTTGTGGTGAGTTAACTGCATGTATATGATTATGTACAATAACAATTTTTTACTTTTAGCCCTCATCGTAGTGCACAGACAGCAGAACACAACACAGAACAGTTTGCAAAACTTGACTTGCTGTTTAGCTATTTTGTTTGGTGCTTAGTTTACCTCATGACTTGACTAAAATAACTATTTGTATTTGTATTTGTATTCAGCCAATTATTTGATACAACTATTCGTATTCGGCTAAATACTGTTAACCCCCTATTCGGTACAGCCCTAATATATATATATATATATATATATATATATATATATATATATATATATATATATATATATATATATATATATATATATACACACATATACATATATACATATACATATATGGATACATTTTCCCCTAATGTTGAATGACTGTGCTGAATGATATGTTTGAGAAAACATCAAGCATCTACAGCTCAGATGACTTAGTGGTATATTGCTGTGGCTATGTTGTACAGGGTCCTGAGTTCAAGATTTGCAAGGGCTGATTATTTTGTTGCTGGGCAGAACAAGGGCTGTTGGATACAGAGTGATTAAGGCACATTTAAGCAGTTGTAAGTGGGTTTGCACTGGATTGCGCGGCGGTAAGCAATGCTAACTTATGGTTAAATATGATTACAAACAGCCGTAAAAGTGCTTAATCTGTGTAGGCATTACTTAGCACCATGGAAACAGGTTAATCCCACTTATTACTGCTTAAAAGAGCTTACTACAGCTTACCCCCATGCTAATTTCTTTAAAAGAAAAGAAAAAAGGGGTGATAGGAAAGTGGTGAAAAAAGGGGCACACAGAGGGAAAGACAATAGGGAAGGAAGCTAGGAATGTGTAGGATGGGTGTAGGGCAGGTCTATAGCTGTCCATTTCTTCTGCAGCAACAGCTGTGCATATATACTGAATTTGGAGGTAGATTTGGACACTCAAACCCTGAGAGAGGGGTGAGGACAGCAATAATATGTTGTGAAGTCAGTTATACCAGATTACATGTGTCCAGTGGACATGTATGCAAAATGGACAGCTATGTATGGGGCCACATTTTTTTTTTGGGAACAGATTGTCCTTTTTTTAAGATGAGAGTGGGATGTTGGGGAAGGATAGTAGGTATATTTGGGGAGGTAGGTTGGGTAGGAAGACAGACAAGACAAACAAGACAGCATACACAGGTGGTATATGACACATGTGGGGGTAAACACCTTAGACGGGGAGGGGTGTTTGGAAATTGGAAGCCCATGAGCCCTCAAATGGAAACAGTGGGACTGAGGTCCCCACCCATGGGCAGTCACCACTGCACCTTCGCGGCCCCGAAGGTGGCTATGCTGGGGGAAGAGCAGGAGGGACAGACTGACCCTCTAATTGCACCATGTGGGCCTCAAGCTGGCATAGCAGGTTTCCAAACTTCTTTCTGAGCTCACTACGCACCAATCCTCAGACCTGGCTTCGGGTGACAGTATCCTGTCAGCGCCCACCCTCGGGGGGACGAGGCCCATCCCCTGAGGTGGTTCCACCCAAAGGTGGTGCAGGACCAGTGGATGAGGAGCACCCAGACATGTTGAGGCCAGGTGCCATGGCCAGATGAGGTGGGAGAGGTGGGTCCGCTGGGACTGGCCTTCCCAAATGTGCTATGGTGTTTCAGTTTTAGAACATATGTGGGTTAGTAATAGTCACCACAATCCAGGATAAGTTATAACAGAATGCATATACATTCCCATTAACCCAAAATAATAGATTTGGAACAGTTGCATAGCAAACACAGCACATGCATATATGGAACCACAGTGGCCATTACCATGGCATGCAGGTTACACTGATAGCAACAGACCACCAATGATAGTATTTCAACATGGAACATTAATAAAAACCCATTTCAATATTTGTTGAACAATAGGACATATGTCCCAATAGTAGGTTTGGTGTAAAACATACCCACTGATTTGTGTGTTTAGATTATTGTTACAGATATGGTGGGGGGGGGTTGATGTCATTTGACAACTTGTATATCCTTGCAGTACTCACAACTTTAATGATCATTGCTCTAATAATTACTCTACAGGTGTTATTACAATACCCTATGGCCTTGGTTTGGGCAGTGGTATGTTTGTACGCAGTGTATACTTCAACTGTCTTATAGCTACATTCTACTTCTCTTACCTGGTAGACCTGTGTGGGGGGGGGGATGTTTGTTAACACTACCTGACTGTTTCTACACATATTCCCGGACTCCTAGTTAAAATTATGCTTACATACAGCTTACTTCCACTCCTGGGATTCGAACCATGACTGTGTGTGCTATAAATACAATTTGTGTTTCATCATAGTGAGCCATTTAGACAGTGCTGTCTTTTCTTTCAGTGTTTTCTGTCTAAGCCTCTCTTGGTTGTACAATCTGACCTTGTAATTACAACATTCTTATACAGACATTCCTAGACATATTTTTTATGTAGCACAGTGTGACAAACAGTTGACACAACAGTACTATTCACATATCAGATCTTTATGAATGCAACATATAAGGCCGTACCATACCAGAGTAAACACAACCAGTTCAGGATTTAGAACTTTATTGCCAAGCAGTTACACTTTTATTTAAATATGACCTATATGGGACTATTTGTCTGGTTTATTCAGTAGAAACCATACACATTTTATACTGCCAAGTGTCATTTTACTCCTTTATATTTATTTGGTATGACTACTACAAGCAGGATTGTTACTCACCAGCCTTGCGATGCAGCCTTTGCAACATGTTGGCATGGGCTTCCTGGTTCACAGCCCACTCAGCTGCAGCTGTAATGAAAATAGAGAAACATTTATGCATACCTATCCATCACATACACAGGCTAGACTTTGGTAAACAGTTACTGCTATGAATACTTACACACTGGTGGGACATCTCCCCTGTCTCTTGCTTCTTGGACCCACTGTTCCAAGAGCTCCCTCTTCCTCCATTTCAAGTCATCATAGTGGTGCCAGACCTGGTCACCAGTCTGAGGGATTCTAGTGGCACTGGTGAGATCACGGGTGAGACTTTCCCAGGGTTCCACTTTATGTTGGGAGTCCTGGTACTGGTCCTGCAGCAGTCTCATGTCATGTTTTTTTACCAGGACTCCTACCATGATCTTGGACTCCTGTATGCCCCAGCGCTGCACCCAAAAGCGCATGGCCTCTCCAACACCTGCCATACTGCCTGCAGTGGAGAGCTACAACCAGTTATGAGCTGTATTCCCACTTGTGGGGTTTAAATACAGCCAATTTCCCACCCTTTGCCATGATTAGATGGTTTTGAAAATGCTGAGCTAAGCTAAGCTATGGGCAAACCTGCTTAACTAAGGTTGGTAGTGCTTAAAGGGGCAGGTTCAGCATTGCTTACCAATGGGCAAGTCCACTTAGCTGTGCTACTCATATGTACACAATGCTTACACCTGGTCAGCATAGCTTTGCAATGCTCATCATTGCTTATATTTTATTATATTGGTCTACCACCTGTTTGGGATTGATTCATCATTTGTTGCATAATATAAATGTATTTACTTTCCCTGACATCCCCCAATGTGCTGTGATTAATCTATTCTAATGTGACTACACTGTATGGGGCACTTGTATTTATATGGGGGTTTCACTACTTTATTACACTGACACCTCACATCTGGGCCTAATACACTACTCTCTACTCTGGTTGAGAAAAAAATAGCTACTTCTTACATAAATGTACATAAAATTAAATGTGTAATGTTTAGGCATACAAAATGGAAAGGGCTGTGGTAAGGCTTGAACCGTGAATGAGTACATGCAAGGCACAAGCTTTAACTGCTACATTATTACACTTACGCTCATGTTAGACATCTGTCGCTTTTTAACTTATCATGCCGTTTCAGCTGGGCTAAGCATAGCTAAGCAATGGGCACACCCGTGCAACTATGTTAAGTCTTTATTGCATATATATAAAAAAAATAATTTATTTGTTGTGAATTTTTATTTGTATCCTTCAGAATATCCATGATAATACTTAACCTGTTATTCTATGAAATTTCTGCTTTGTAGGGATGATTGTCCCTTATGGCTTTGTCCAGATTCCTTACTCTGACGGGCTGGGATGTGTGTGCTATGTGCTTATGCTAAACCTGTTATTCTATCAACTTTTGGCTTGGTAGGGACAATTGTTCCTTATGGCTTTGTCTAGATTTCTTACCCTGATGGGTTGGGGGTGTTATGAGCATTGTTGCTTGTTTTACATTGCCGTCCTGCAATTCTAATGTGCAGGTGGCATGTGTATTGTGAGAGCACTGCTCTCAGACACACCCCCTGCACTCGTACACATAACCATGTCCGTTTTGCTGCAAGACAGCACACCTTCATGAATATGCATGGTGCGCTGCCATACTGCACGGGAACAGTCCCTTCCATGCAGGAATAAGTTACTCCTGCACGGAAGTTTATTGAATCCCGGGGATAGTCTTTAAGCAGGGTTAGCTAAATTATGCATTTTGGTAAAGTATGATGGAATCATGTCATGCTTAAAATAAGCAGCTGTTCCTAGTGGACATTATCCATTTACAAACACAATAAACAAGAATAAATCCATCATACAGCCTGATAGTTAACTAGTCCTTTTATGGTTTATCTGTGCGTGGACATTGTTTTAGCTACTGTTTGGCAATTTCTCTTGTGGCAATTATGTCTAACAATCCTTTAAATACCTTTCTAAGCACAACCTGGGATTCAGTAAACATCTGTACAAGAATAGCTTATTTCTGCATGGAAGGGACCGTTCCCTTGCTGCACGGCAGTGCCCCATGCATATTCATGAAGGTGTGCTGCCATACTGCAAAACGGACATGGTTTTGTGTATGAGTGCAAGGGGTGTGTCTGAGAGCAGTGCTCTCACAATACACATGCTCCCTGCACACCAGAATTGCTGTTCGGCAATTTAAAATGAGCAAATATGTTCATAACACCCCCATCCTGTCAGGGTAAGAAATCTGGTCAAAGCCATAAGGGACAATCATGCCTACCAAGGCAAAAGTTGATAGAATAGCAGATTTAGCATAAGCACATAGGGTACACCTCCCAACCCATCAGAGTAAGGAATGTGGACAAAGCCATAAGTGACAATCATCCCACAAAGCAGAAAGTTGATAGAATAACAGGTTCAGCATTAGCATGGATATTCTAAAGGGTACAAATAAAAAAACACAACAAATAATTTGTTTATACATGCAATAAAGTTTAAGCGTAGCTGTGCAGGTGTGCCCATTGCTTAGCTACACTTAGTCCAGCTTAAACAGCACAAGGAGTTAAAAAGCAAGAGACATTCAATATAAGCAGTACTGTCTCAGAGTAGTGGTTAGAGCGTATGCTTTGCAAACAACCATTCCTGGTTTGATCCCCAATGTACTCAATTTACATTTTACATGTGAAAGTACATAAACATTTTTTTTTATAATTAGCTACTAAATAACACATATTTGTTAACCAGAGTACTGTAGTAGGTCCAGATTTGAGGTGTCAGTTTAATAAAGTTTTGAAACTCCCATATAAACACAAGTGCCCCATACAATATAGTCATACATGAATAAACTGTAGACAGTGTAGGTACATTAGTAACACATCTTCAGTGGAATTTATTCACATAAAAAGAACTTTTTGGGCCAAAGGATATTACACTTGTCAAAGTGAAATGGTAGTATATGTTTTACAATGTTTATCCTGCCCAAGTTATTACATAGGAAAGACTACAAGGTGTTTAAAAAGACGTATTTATGAACATATTTTAGCAATTAAGAAAAAAGAACAAACCAATGCTTTGGCAAAACGTGCTGGTATGTGTATTGACTTCAAAAAAATTGTTTTTTCATTGATAGATACTGTCAGCCAAGAAACGTTTTCAGGTGATTACAAAACCTGGTTAGAATGCAAAGACTCCTTATGGCAAATTTACTTGGGTGCAGATGTTGCACCAGGTCTAAATGACACAATTAACATAAAGTGTTTTTTGCAAACTAAGTTATAAAGTTTTTTTAAAACTTTATTTTATGACATTTATTAGAATGTACAAAAAACTTTTTAATTATGTTTTCTTCTTCTACTGTTTCCACTATATGGATTTTTGTATATATTTCTTTACATTTATAAAAATGAGCTTTCTTTTTAAACTATGATTATTCAGTCATATGACTGCTAATTAAATATTTAAATGCTGTTTTATTGTGGTTAGAGTGTTTTTCTGATGAAGTTCACAGCATATTAAAGTGAATGAAAGTGCTAACCTTTGGTGTCCGTGTCTTTTGGTTTTGGTTTGGAGCAGTTTTTTAGTTATACATGAATAAATGTAATGAAAGCACATTGTGGGATGTCAGGGACAGTAAACAAATGTATAATATGTAATGAATGATAAATCAAACCCATACAGCAGATAGTCTACAAAATAAAAAAATAAGCAATGCTAACCATTGCACAGCTCTGCTTGCCAGGTGTAAGCATTGTGTAAATATGACTGCAAAGCAATGAGTAGCCCAGATAACTGGATTTGCCCATTGGTAAGCAGTGCTGAACCTGCCCCTTTAAGCACTGCCAACCTTAGCTAAGCAGGTTTGCCCGTAGCTTAGCTTAGCTCAGCATATTCAAAACCATCCAATCATGGCAAAGGGTGGGAAATTGGCCATATTTAAACCCCGCAGGTGGGAATACAGCTCATAACTGGTTGCAACTTCCCACTGTAAGCAGTATAACAGATGTTGGCAAGGGCATGTGCTTCCGCATGCAGTGCTGGGGCATACAGGAGTCCAAGGTCATTGTAGGAATCCTGGTAAATAACCATGATGAGAGACTGCTGCAGGGCCAATAGTACCATGGCTCCCAATATAGAGCAGAAGCCTGGGACTGTTTTGCCCATGATCTCACCAGTGCCACAGGTATCCCGCGGACTGGTGAGCAGGTCCGGCAGCACTATGCCGACTTGAAGTGGAGGAAGAGGGAACTCTTGGATGAGTGGGTCCAAGAAACAAGGCAGAGGGGTGATGTCCCAGCAGTGTGTAAATATTCATATCAATAACTGCTTACCAAAGTCCAGCCTGTGAATGTGATGGATAGGTATGCCTAAACATTTCTATATTCCTTTTACAGCTGTAGCTGAGCGGGCTGCGAATCAGGAATCCCATGCCAGTAGGTTGCAAATGCTGCATTATGAGGCTGGTGAGTAACAATCCTGCTTGTAGTAGTCATATCAAATAAATATAAAGTAGTGGAAAGTCACCTGGCAGTATAAAAACAGTGTATGGGTTATACTGAATAAACCAGACAATTTGACAGTAATAGTCCCATATAGGTGATATTTAAATAAAACCGTAACTGCCTGCCAATAAAGTTCTAAATCCTGGACTGGTTGTGTTTACTTTGGTATTGTATGGCATTTAGTGTTGCATTCTCTGAATAGTAATGTTGTGTTAACCACTGTTACCCACACTGTGCTACATAAAAAATATGTCTAGAAATGTCTGTATAAGACTGTTGTAAATACAAGGTCAGATTGTACAACCAAGAGTGACTCAGAAAACAGTGAAGAAACAAGCAGCAGTTTTTAAATAGCTCACTCTGTATTTTTAACACACACAGCCATGGTTCAAATCCTGGGAGTGGTAGTAAGCTGTATGCATAATCATACCTCTCAACTGTACAGATTTGCACATAATGTCCGGATATCTGGCTCATATTTTTGGCCTGTCCCTCTTTTTTCCTGGCAAATCACTGGGATGATCTCAGGATTGTAGTCACAAAATAATGACATACATTTGAGTGTCATACTTCAAATCCTTCAGAAAATGTATATTAAAACAAATCATGTTACTCAAGCAACTGTCTAAAAGTTTATAAGAGCAATATTCAAAATATGTCCCTATTTGTACCCCCATGTTGTCAAGCTTTGTCCAGATGTTGTGCATTAAGAGATTGAGAGGTATGTGCATAATTTTAACTAGGAATCTGGAAATATGTGTAGAAACAGTCAGGTAGTGTTAACAAACATTCCCTCCACAGGTCTACCAGGTAAGAAGTAGAATTTAGCTATAAGACAGTTGAAGTGTACATGGTGTGCAAACATACCACTGCCCAAACCAAGGCCACAGGGTATTTTAATAATACCTGTAGAGTAATGATTACAGCAGTGATCATTAAAGTTGTGAGTACTGCAAGAATATACAAGTTGTTAATTGACATCTCCCCCCCCCACCATATCCGCAACAATAATCTAAACACAAAAATCAATGGGTATGTTTACACCAAACCTACTGTTGGGACATATGTCCTATTGTTTAACAAATATTGAAATGTGTTTCTATTAATGTTCCATATTTAAATACTATCATTGGTGGCCTGTTGCTATCAATGTAAACTGCATGCAGTTGTAATGGCCACTGTGGTTCCATATATGCATATGTTCTGTTTGCTATGCAACTGTTCCAAATCTGTTGTTTTGGGTTAATGGGAATATATATGCATGCTGTTATAACTTATCCTAGATTGTGTTGACTATTACTAACCCACATATGTTCTAAAACTGTAACACCATAGCACATTTGGGAAGGCTGGTCCCAGCGGACCCACCTCTCCCACCTCATCTGGCTGTGGCACTGGGCCCCAGCACATCTGGGACCCACCCCAAGACCTCCTTGTCCACTGTTCCTGCACCACCTTTGGGTGGAACTGCCTCAGTGGATGGGGCTCATCCCCCCTGGGAGTGGGTGTGGACAGGATCCTGTCACCCAAAACCAGGTCCAGGGTTTGGTGCGTAGCGAGCTCCGAAAGGAATTTGGAGATCTGCTACACCAGCTTGAAGGCTGCATAGTGTAATTAGAGGGTCAGCCTGCCCCTCCTCCTCAGCACCCAGCACAGCGACCTTTGGGGCTGTGAAGGTGCAGTGGTGACTGCCCATGGGTGGGGACTTCAGTCCCACTGTTTCCATTTGGGGGCTCATGGGCTTCCGATTTCCAAACACCCCTCCCCATCCAATGAGTTTACCCCCACATGTGTCATATACCACCCCTGTATGCTGTCTTGTCTGTCTTCCTACCCAACCTACCTCCACAAATATACCTACTATCCTTTCCCAACATCCCACTCTCACCTTAAAAAAAAAGGCACTCCGTTCCCAAAATAAATTTTGCTTCATACATAGCTCTCCATTTTGCACATGTGTCCACTGGAAACATGTAATCTGGTCTATTTGGCTTCACAACACATTATTGTTGTCCTCACCCCTCCCTCAGGGGTCTGAGTTTCCAAATCTACCTCCAGATTCAGTATATATGCATAGCTGTTGCTGTAGAAGAAATGGACAGCTATGGACTTTTCCTACACATGTCATGCACATCCCTAGCTACTTTCCCTGTTGTCTTTCCCTCTGCATGCCCCCTTTTTCACCACTTACCTATCACCCCTTTTTTCTTTTCTTTTAAAGAAATTAGCACGGGGTAAGTGGGAGTAAGCACTTTTAAGCAGTAGTAAGTGGTATTAAGCCTGTTTGCATGGTGCTAAGCAATGCCTACACAGATTAAGCACTTTTAAGGCTGTCTGTAAGTATATTTAACAGGAAGTTAGCATTGCGTACCACCATGCAAACCCGCTTACAACTGCTTAAAAGTGCCTTAATCACACTGTATCCAACAGTTCTGCCCAGCAACAAAATAATTAGTGCTGCCCAGTCTTGAACCCAGGACTCTGTATACCATAGTCAGAGCAATGTACCACTACTCCATCAGAGCTGTAATAGAGAATGTTTTTTTTTTAGATGTACCATGCAATACCGGAATAGAATACTGTGGAACCAGCATGTTTATAATATATAAATATACAAATATAGATGCATATGCTGACAGATAAATATGAAAAGTGCATGCATCAGATATATATATATAGGTGTACATATGAAATTGCACATATATAATATGTACATATATATCATAAAATAATATAATGTGTAGATATCAAACAAAAATATACTAGTATATCAATAGTCATATATTAAAAAGAAAAAAAATAATATATATATATATATATATATATATATATATATATATAAAGAAATATATCTATACAAGGATAAATATATAGTAAAGTCACAAATGCAGCTATCTAAATGCTATTGCTCCTGTAACATAAAATATAAACAAAATAGCAAATAAAGCTCAGGAACATGCCAAGGCTGAAGAAAGTCCTCCACATAAATGAACATGCAGAATAAACTGACAAAACAGATCCTCAAAAAAACAGCTTTAATACATATAGAACTGGCAAGCGCTTTCACACTTATGGGCTTCCTCAGGCTAATAAAATTGCATAAAAATGATTGTATAAATGCACTCAAACAGATGACATAATTTCCTGCATTACACAAATTAATTAATTCATTCTCAGAATAATAGTGGCAACAAGGAATAAAGCATTACTAAAACATATCTAACTACAATACATTATAAAAAGCTCACTAAAATAGTGTATTACATCTAACTAAATACAATAAAAAACATATAAAAATACATATATACAAATGAATTTCATATTAAAAAAATATATATTATTAATTTAGAACCTAGCTAAAAAAAATTTAATCTTTAGCTTTCTCCCATTTAACATGGGTCTCATAGGAACTTTATCATCCCCACATGATCACAGTGATTCACCACAGGAAGGAATAAAATGATACTGTTCAACAGATCAGAAATATGGGCATTAAATGTGGACAGTCTGGAACAATCTGGCTGGTGACAGGTTTTCTCAGAACAGCTTAGTGCAAGAAAGCATAACCAAGCCTGGCAAAGGGGGGGGCATGAAAATGTGGACATATCTGACATACTGGTGTAGATGAGCTGACACTTGTGATGCAGTAACACCCTCCTGTCTGTTCCAACATCTGTTGAGTGGAATAGCACAAGTCCAAAACCCAGTGACTTCCCAGGAGTTAGTCATGTAAATCTTCACATCCCCCCAATGATGTGTCAGACATACACAACGCTTATGGGGGCCAGGCAACACTACACATCAGCCAAATATCAGGACATAACATCACATTAGGGAAAATACACTGAGCTGCTAGCCATGTCACCAAGCAATATCCAAACTACAGGCAGACTGACACAATAAAAAACAATCTGACTATGAGGGAATATACATGCAATTGCAAATATACCAGGCACTCCAGGGATGTAACAGCACTGAGAAATAGACACCAGTGTGAAAGTGCATGCAGTATAAGGAGTGTGTGAACCAAACTGTCAGCATGTTTGACACTCACACACTACCCCTACATATAATGGCCCAATACACAGTGTAGTATGATGTCTGACTGTGTTATGGGGCATGTCACAGTCTTACTCTACAAAAATGTAACACTTGATAGAGCACCAGAAATTGGATCTGCATGCAGAGGCAGATAGAAAAGGAAACATAACACTTACATCTACCCCCCCCCCCCCCCCAAGAAATAACATATTCACAATACACTGCTACACAATCCTGACAGACTGTCAACAATAGCCAGAAATACAAAAACCTTCCAACTGTACACACTCCCAAAGAATGTCCAGGCCTTGTCATCATATATAAGGCCTCTTACACATAAAATGTCTGGCAGTCTGATACCTAACTGGGATGATATTACGAATTACGTCACTAAGTAATGATATACCATATCTCTATGGCTCTGACTGCATGATATATGAACAAAGTCTGACATACTTATGGACAGAGGCCTAAACACAAGTCCCAGATGGAGATATTGCTGTTATAAACTGAGAAAGTAGCTGGTGTAACAGGATTTATTGTAACATATCTGTTATGAGCAATATGAAGTCAGAAACAAACATGGATATTAGCATTTACTGCCTTATATCCTTCAGAGCATGCTGCTGACCTTCCAAATTCAATAAATGTGTGAGTAACACACTGATAATAGCAGTACAAACTCTGGGCAGTCTGAGCTATGTCAACCACATAATACTCTCAAGACTGCAAATCATGCAGAGCAGCCATATCCACACAAACCCTGTCAAATCAGCAGCACTTCAATTGTATAATAACAATACTCACAGTCTGTCCCTGTGTCCAGAACAACTTTCCCTGGTGAGTTGGGCTGTCTTCACAGTATGTTGTTAGTAGAACAACCCTCTGTGATGCTGTGTGTAACATACATGCATGAAAACTTCCTCACAGGCAAGGAAAGGGCCGATGCCTACATGAGGTACATAGTTATAGGACTGTGTTTCCAAGCTATTGGCAACAGGAATAATACCACAGCTGTACCACATGGAATTAGCAAGTGTGGAACTCCAATTCGTGCACTGGCCATCAGCTGATCCTGACCAGTACCTACTAAAGACAAGCTGCTGCCTCTGCAAAACAGATTTACAACCTACATCTGAAAGAGATGAGAGAGAGGGAGAAAGAGAAGAAAAAACAAAAACCATCATACAGCAACAGGGAGAAAAAAACAGGTATGTAAAACAAGTATGCATGTAATGGACTGCAGTAGAGGGTATGTAATAATGGGAAATAGGAAGTTTAATATACATGTCCCAACAAGACCTGCTGTACGGACATATTGCTGAGCAGAACCTATGGCCATAGCATTTCTGTCCATCTGCAGTGACATAGAATACAGCTCTGGCCCCAGATGTCACACATATATCCAGATGTGAATTGTAAATACAACTATGTTATGCATATTTGTTTCAGAAATGTCATGGAGCTATACAGGGTAGTTGCATAGTAGAATAATGTCACAGCTGTGTGTGTAGGACTGCATGTGATATACTGAGCTCATACCATTCAATTGTCCATTGTTATGCACACTGACTATATTTGCGCTTCATATCTGTAGTCATATACCTAAAGACTTGTGTCATGTCTTGCAAATAATTGGCAACCTG
This sequence comes from Protopterus annectens, assembly GCF_019279795.1. Taxonomy (NCBI): domain Eukaryota; kingdom Metazoa; phylum Chordata; order Ceratodontiformes; family Protopteridae; genus Protopterus; species Protopterus annectens. The sequence continues at coordinate 1,456,005,257 of NC_056737.1, forward strand.
CAAACAATGACATTACAACATCTCCCTCCCTTTTATTTGGCCATTGCTGTTTGGAGTCCCCACAGAAGATCATCTCCACCCACGGCGTCCATTCCTCTGCATCTTGCTCTCACACACCATACACCTGCATCTCTGCCATCACCACATGCATACGCCTTTTGTAGGCTGTCTGCTGTCCCTGTAACCTGGCAGCCTCATCTGTTGCAAGATATACTCAGCATACTCCATCAGCACATGTCCAAACCAAGCATGCCACTGTCTGGCATTGTCACCAAGCCATCCAACCTGGGCTGACCCACTAACACACATGTCCTGAATCCTATCCACCCTGTCACATACAGTGCAAATGTGAACATCCCACACTCTGCTGTGTCCAGCTCTGAATCCTGCCTGTCTTTACAATCCCACTGTCTGCAACCAATATAATGTAGCCAGTCACACTACCCTCCTGTAGACTTTACATATCACTCTTAATGGTACTTGTCTGTCACAAATAACTCCTGACTCCCCTCCCCACCACACACAATCTGCCTGTACTCTCTCGTACACCTCTCCCCCACACTGCCCATGAATCAGAACTGGTGTTCCCAAGTAGTTAGACCTGTCCACCTTCCAAACTGTACTCAATGTATTGTCACCATTCCTCTATCCCCCACCCCATTTACACACATGTATTCTTACTTAGTCCTGCTGATCATCATTCCTCCTCGCTCTACAACATAACCCCATCTCCCCACAGTCTCCCCAACCTGTCCCCTAATCTCACTACATAGGTTCATAGGTTCATATATTAGTACAAGGCTAACTGCCCTTGCAAGCCATTTTAAGCCTAGCCAATTATTCCCTGTGAGATTCAAACCCTGGACCTTGTGTTTGTCAGGCAAACACCTTAACCATTAGGCCACCCTCCCAACCACAATGTCATCTGCAAACTGCACAGTCAACAGGGCCACCTGTCTGATCATGTCTGTCAGCCTGTCCTTCATCACTGCAAATGTGAAAGGACACACAGCTGACCCCTGATGTACTCCCACCTCCACCTTAAATCCACCTGTCATGTCAAAACCAGAAATCACTGCTATCACACTAGCCTCCTACATATCCTGTAGGTGTCTGAGAGACTCCTCTGGCACTCCTGACCTCCACATACAATACCACAACTACTTTCCAGGCAGCATATCGTATGCTCTCTGTAGGTGCACAAAGACACAATGCAGCTGCATCTCAGCCTCAGTGCAGAGCTCCATAAACACTTGTGGATCAACATTTGCATCTGTACCGCTCTTACCTGGCATGACCGTACTGCAAATTATCACGCATCACCATGTTCTCAACGTAGCTGCCACCACCCTTTACCATTACCTCATCCTGTGAAAATCAATGTTATCCATCACTTGTTACTACAGCTCTGCAGACCACCCTTGTTCAGATAAGCAGTACCCATTCACCAACATCTCCCACATCCTCTCACTTTCCAAGATTACAGTAAACAATCCAGTTAAAATATCACTGCCATGCCTCAGAAACACCTTCAGTAATCCACAGGTATGTCACCTGGAATAACAGCCTTTCCACTGTTAAACCCCTCATAGCTATCCTTACATTCTCCTTGATAATCTGTTGCACCTCCTGATTAACCATACCCACCTCAGCCAACATTCCCTCCCTCTCCCATTTTCCTCATGGAACAGGCCATCAAAGTGATGTTTCCATATGTTCTAAACACACTCCTAGCTTGTATGTTTCATCCATATTCCTTTATCACCCTTTGTGCTGCACATCATTCCTAGCTATGTGCCTCTGTCTAGCCAAAAGCTACAGGCCTTATACACCATCCATGCTGTCCAACATTACATACAACCCCAGACTGCACATCTGTACATCAGACTCTACATCCATAGCCATGTCCAACACTCTCTTTGCCATGCACCCCATCTCTTTATACTCATGTCTACTCTCTACATATGTCTGTCAATCCCACTTCTCCTTTGCCAACACCTTTCTCTGCATACCCCCTGTACTTCTTCATTCCACCACCATGTGTGTAGGAGCAGTCACCATCTGGACAGCTTGTCAACCTGTGTCTGACTGAGCATAGTAGGTCACAGGTGCATTAATGTAATGCTGAGTATGAGTACAAATTGGACAAATCCACTGAGGGCAATCAGAAGGCCATCCCCACATATATCTGTGGTCTCACAGGCAACTATACAACCCACCCTGAAATGGAAGTCAGCCACAGCACATACACACACACCATAGCTAAAGGCAACCTGCTATGGACACGTTTCGGACAAACATCACCCCCCTGGCTCAACATCAGTACAGAAAGATATGCACACCACATGCACCTCTACCCTCATCATTAATCAGGTGCAAACTGCCTACTTACACATAATGTTATGTATGTTCATACAATGCTGCTAGGTACTGGAGTATTATTTGATGTAATGTTGTGACTACTGATACTCATTGCTAGTGAGTTGTCTCTGTAAAGAACTATGGAAAATGTCTGATGTCCTGTGATGTGTTTTTCCCTGTTTATGTCTTTCAGGTGTGATGCAGAGGCTTCCAGCCTATGATGTCCAGGAGACAGCAGCCATAACTGAGGCCATCCTGGAACACTACCACATCCTCTTCAGTCGGGGTCGCCAACATCAGTGGGAGAGGACAGCCCTCTGGGAAGACCTCACACAGAGAGTAAACACCTTGTGGAACCATGGCGGTGCATATGAACAGGTCAGGCACAGAGCAACTGACTTGATTCAGCGTGCACAGCAACAGGCTGCTTTGGTGGTGAGGGACCATACTGCTACTGGTGGGAGACCAGCCAGAGAGGCACCACTTAAAGCAATGGTGGAGCTCCTTGCCAAACTTGGGGTGGCCCACAGAGAAAAAACACTACAAGATGTAGCTGTCATGGAGGTGGGTGCCATCCAGGAAACTGGCGAGGAGCATCCAGGTAAGGCAAAAGTCCACATCAATATACTAAGGTTACATTTCAAATGTGTAGTAACAGTCTTTAGGTGAAGATGCCATTGCAAAATAGAGCACTGGGTGGGGTTTATAATGCACACATGTGCCCGTTTCAGGTAAAGAATAGCAAATAGTGTAATATCATAGTGTAGACTGTACCTGTGCATACATGTAGCATTGCTCCTGGACCGATGGCTATTGTGAAGCTGCTGACAATACCTCTCCCTCACATTACCTAGATACACCTCTCCCTCACATTACCTAGATACCACTCATCAACATGAGGCACAGCAGCCTGAGGCTGGTAAGTATGAGACCTTGGTGTTGTGGCTTACCAGTACCCCAGGCATTTTAAGGTCATGCATGTGGCCATGCATTGAACTGTTATAGTCAGCAAATTGAATGTATCTGCAAGATCACCTTTGGTGGGGTTCACTGCATGATATCACAGGGGCTTATTTGCATGAGATGTCACATATCAGTAGCATAACTCACAAACCTGTTATTGCTCAACATCTGGATAATGATTGCCAAAATGTGGGGACAGAGTGCCAATTGTAGGGACATGTTATATACAGTACTGTGAGACAGTACATACAAAAGGTGTACACACATGTCACAATGCCAGGTATGTGTGAGATATGACAATGTGAGCACAATACACAAAACCAATGCCATGCAACCTGTCATGTGACCTATAATCTGCACAATGCAAATGAGAAACATACAACTCTGTTAGGGGAACATGTATGTGGAGTGGAAACAGTCCAAGAAGCTAGATGTATATGTGTGGACAGGAGGATGCTCATACTGGGGTATATCAGCATGTGATACAACCACAGCAGTTGAATAGATTGGGTACACACCTGCAATCAATCATGGACTCCTGCACTACCTGCATTTAACATTCAGCTCACATACCAGGATTATCCCAACACAGACCCACAGTTGACTGCTAAAGCAAAAGCCATGGTTCGCATACAGCCTAAGATGCTGCAAAGGGATTGAATGCTATAGACAGACAGCATTGCATATGCCATGGAACACAGTGCAGATAGTCATCAAAAGGTGTACAAGAGATTGTGCAACAGTGACAGTGTGAAGAAGTGGACATCCATACACATATGTTGGGAAAATCATCCCAGAAATGTCCAGTGAGGCTGCCAGGAGCCATACAGCAACAGTGAAAGGGTATCAGACATCTCTGGCAAGGATTGGGTGTGTACTACATGTGACAACAGTCTTCCATGGACTCCAGATGTCTTGGGTATAGGGTGTGTTTTGACAATGGCAGCTGTTCCACACAATACACAACAGCCAGTTCTGGGTTACGTCTGGACAACAATACATCAACTTTTCAGAGTGCATGTGTGGAAATGTGTGAAGGTGTTATGATACCTGGGTTGAACTCTCTTTGTGTACAATTTGGTCATGTTAGTTTGTCAGAGTAACAGCACTGCACAACAGCAGAACAGCACTGCCCACACAATGAAGCAGGGTGATGGCAGTGTCCTGTTTTGAGTTTGCTGTCAACCAGCTTGAACTGGGGCTGTAGCCAATTTGGATTCTATAATGACAACTTCCAAAAACCAGTCCCTTGTGGCTAAAATCTGCCTGATGTCTACCACATAGCTATGGATGGGGAGGTATCCCAACATTTCACACAACGATGGGCCACACCCTACATCTAAATGAACAAAAGGATGGATTCACATGAACACAATCAATAGTCTGCTGTGGCCAAACCAGAGGCCACACCTACATATGAAACACAGTCTGTGTGTTGACCTGATAAGTACTGTGCACAGGGGATGGCCTTGCAATCGGACAGATTTGCAGTTGTTTGTCAAAAGAGAGTTTGCAAACATTGCCATGTTGAGATGTGTCATGCTGAGAAACACCACCCCAAGAGGACTGACTGCTGTACTAAGAGAAGCAGGTGCTTTACCAAAGTATTGGTGTACGAGTGTGCACCTTCTGCAAGCCAGCTATTGTAATACTAACATGTATGATATGCCACCCCTACCTGATGTGTATGTTTCTCATTCAGAATGCACAGGTTACATGTCATACAAAATGCTGGAAATCTCATGGCTATATTAATGTGGTCTCATGTGATATGTCACAAAACCCTTGCATGTTAAGAGGGGTGTGTACACTTACTATATCCACTGTCAGTTTGTGCAGTTGTTTGAGGAAATGCCCTTGGTTTCACATACATGTATTGCAGGTTATGACAACTGGAAATCACAGTATGACATTAAAAGTAGGGTCACCAATCCACTGGTCAAACCAGTAATGTACCAGACCAACATAGGAGGCATGTGCAGGAGACAGGGAGTGTGACCCACATATCGAAATAGTTGTGAAAACTCTGTACAGTTTGTAGTTATGTTCCCTAGGTTTTGCCACAGTGCTATATAGGTGAACAGCACTGATGTCTACATGGGTGTAGTGTGTTCTATGTGAAGGCTCAACACCTATGAAATACACTCACACACCCCAGTGGTGTAAAGTAGTAGTAAAACTAAGCTGAAAGGTATGCACTGCATGATGAGGGCCTGTGTAGAGTGTCTGTTGTGGTCTAGGTGTGTGTCATGGCTGTCACCCTCTGCCTAATGTGAGGTCCGTGTAATGCCTGTGGGACACCTTGCGTGTGTGAGTGTATATGTTTGTGTGCGTGTGTGTGTGAGTGTGTGCGTGTGTGTGTCTAAGTATGTGTGTGTGTGTGTGTGTGTGTGTGTGTGTGTGTGTGTGTGTGTGTGTGTGTGTGTGTGTGTGTGTGTGTGTGTGTGTGTGTGTGCGTGTGTGTGTGTGTAAGTGTGTGAGAGTGGATGTGTGAGAGTGTATGTATATGATAGCAAACTGTATAATGATGTTAGTAATGTACATATCTTGTCTTTTCCTCACAGGTGAGCATGGTGGTCCCAGTCCCTCCTGCTATACAGGTGATGTTAGCTTGTTTGGCGACTCTCACCATGATGCCAACCACAATGGGGCACAGTTGGGGTTGTCATGGGCTGCAGCTGTGCCACCAGTTGGCATTCCACCTTTGTCAACCCCATCCACGCACATGGTCACAATGCCCAGACATTCCCCGTCACCAGTGGCATAAGTGAAGGACAGCTGGGGGCAGGCACAGGACATGCAAGTGTGGAGACTATGGTAAGTGAGCAGCCAGCCACTAGCTATAGACAGAATTCTGGCGAGGTCACACACAGGCAGATGGGCAGGGGTGGTCGAAGGAGGATTGCTGCCC
>NC_056737.1:1456013991-1456016491 GCF_019279795.1 Protopterus annectens
ACATCCTTTGGCTGCAGAACTGTGACTGAAGCTCCAAAGGTGGTGGGGTTTCCATATTCATTCAGGAGGCACACACCTCCAGAGTGTTGACCAACTTAGGCATTACAGATCCTGCAGGCATAGCTAACATTGGGTAGGACAGTGGTTCAGGTCGTAGCCTGCTATAGGTCCCCAAACATGCCCCAACACTCACACTCCATCTCCCTAAACACCCTGTAGGATAATATTTTCAAAGCTAACACTCACATAGTGGTTGACTTCAACTACCCCACCATTAACTGGGAAAGCTACTCATGTACCAATGCACATGCCCAGCACATCGACCTGGTCCTTCCTAACATGGGTGACTGTTGCTCAACACCAATAGTCAACTCCCCCCTTGTTATATCTGAGCACAAATGAATCACCTTTCGAAATCCATGGTCCTCCCACACACCCCTGCATAGGTAAGCACAATGAAAAGCCTTTCCAATGCTGAATGTGGCTTCATAACAACAGAGGTGACTAACCTCATGGTAGCCATGCAAATGGAGATTAGGTGAATGCCAGATGAATCAAACAACAATGCACTTTGAACATGTACACAAATGCATGGGTACTGCCATACCCACTATAACCAGGACCTTCATGTCCAATAAAAGGAAGCTGATCTGGTGGTCCCTTGCCATACAGACACTGTAAAACAGAAGGAGGGAATTGAGTTGGAATAGCATGAAATCCTAAGACTGGAAATCAACCCTTATCAGCCTCAATTGAAGGTTGAGATCTCTCATCAAATACTACACAGTTAGCTGTGAGAACAGAATTGGAGCACATATTGAAGACAACCACAATGTCTCATACAGTTATGTTAAGAATCTCCATGGCAATAACAAGATTTGTTCTGAGCTACTAGACAGGGAGCCTCCTTGACTGAGCCAACAAATATTGCCAATATACTGTCTGGCATCCTGAGTGCAAATATTACCCCTCAATCTCCCCCCTAAAGACCAATCACAATACCAGTACACTGCCAGGCACCCAGTATTAATGCAGCACAGGTTAAAACACCACTGTCCAAGGCCAAGAATGCAGCTTCTATGGGACCTGAGAATATCCCTGGCTGTGTTATACATGAACTACAGAGTGACCTGGCACCTTACCTGTGTGCCCTGTTCAAGCACAGCCTCAACTCAGGCTTTGTCCCTACTGAATTGTAAACTGTTACAGTCACCCCTTTCCACAAAAGAGGTGTAACTTCAGACCCTGCGAAATACCGCCCCAAATGCCTGACAAATGTGTTATGCAAAGCTATGGAATGCATCATCATGCACCTAATAAATAAACAGGGATATGGGAATCTGCAGACTTAGGATCCCACACAGTTTACCTTTGTGAAGGGTAGGTCATACCTGCTCATTCCACCTGGTCAACTTCTTGGTGTCAGTCACCTGAGCTGTGGATGAATGCAAGGTGACACATACAGCCTACATTTATCTGGCCAAAGCCTTTGATAACATTCCCCACTCACTAACTAGGTGGGAACAAAGGCAAAAACACAGGGGTAGATTGGGACAGTTGCAATGTCACTGGGTTTGTTGTAACATCCTTTATGAGGAATATGATGTCGGTAATACCCATAGATGTGAGTATTCACTGACTGCATTCCCCAGAGTCCACAACTGATTTACCAAGGACACCAACTGTCTGGTGAACACACAAAACATAACAGGCAGACATGTGGCCAGTCTGTGAAAAGGGTGCCAGTGGAGAGGTATGTCAGAGACATATCACTGTGAGTTTTGACGTCGCAAACTAAATGCATGTTCACACAAACCCTGTCAATCTATCAATCCACCATGTGTATAACAGTACTGATGACATATAATCTACTCACAAATCAGGGGATATGTCCCCCATGTTGGTTGGCCATCTCCACATGTCCTGTCCTGTGAAGTATTGCCACCCACTGTATGTGAATCTGTAGGCCACTCCCTCTGTAATGTCCCTTACACAGGCAAGGAAATGGGGCAAGGCCCACATTAAGGAATGTCCCATATTTCGGAACTAGCAGCAGTGTCCAGGCCCACAGCACAATAAATGTGGGCACCTACATAGTGGTATGGCCATAGCAATACCTGACATTTGCACATCTGTATGGAGGATAGATAGTAAGCAGATAGCCAACAGGTTATGCATTAGGATGAATGTTTTGCATGAAACACATCTGAAACTGAAAGGTATGCCATTACTATATGACAGCAGTCCTCAATGACATATCCAAAAAACATAGTAGTCTACAGTTAATATCAACATATCAGATCAATATGCAATAGGAGATACATATAAACATACAGCTCAAACACCAAGAACAAGATACTTAGTACTCAAAGTCCAGCTTTGCATGCTGTTGGTTCCAGTACTACAATCTGCAATCTACTCTTACTTGAAAAAGCACTGTTAAAAGTACTAATGTAATAATAAAATATGTGTTAAACTATTTGTGTCAACCAGTGCACTG
>NC_056737.1:1456018991-1456068991 GCF_019279795.1 Protopterus annectens
GATGCAGGCCATCTGTAGCAAGCCACTGCATTCTGTCACTCCTACATTCCCAGGCTTTGAGCCAGTGGATTCCCCTGGGGTGACAGAATAAGTGTGCAAGGCATTAATGGCAATAGTTTCTGTCCATATTGATCCATTGGTCTGGATGCAGGCAGGGTGCTGCTTACAGCTAGGGACACACCTGCATAGGAAAGCTCTTCAGCATGCTGCACTCTGTGGGCATTCTCATACAGAAGTGGGGCCGTACTGTACTCATTCCCAACAGCAAGGACATGACCTGTAATAAACTTATGGCTGATGGTGGGGTGAGCTGAGTGCATGTGTGACATGGAAGCTACTTGCAGCTGACTCACAGATATACCTGGAACATTCCCCTTATGCTGTTTTGTGCAGGGACATAGGCAGTCTCTCATTACTTCATAACTGTGCCTTTCGTGGTCTGCCAGTGATTGGCCAGAATACCTCAGTATTCCATACTACACAGACAATTAATGTGCTGCTAACCTGTCTGTACAATTCCAATTTGTGTGCAGCTGACAGTTAAAGTTTATGCACTCTGTCTAGGGTACTTCCACCTGTGTACTGTGTGCATGTATGGGTCCACATTCATGGCATATCCATCTTTCAGACGGTGATATTGACATCTGGACAGTGAGTATGGACAACTGTTGGCATGGGTATTGCTGAGAAGCATTGTGTTTTGCACTGCAGTTGTCAGAACATGGGCCTGTCAACCACAGTACTGCCGACAGGCCACTGAGACACAACCCTCCATGACTACATGCTGACCACTTCCAGACAATATTGAACACACAACAACCTAACACACAGACCCCTGCATATTGTACACATGCAACAATCTATCCTGTAAATTGGGTCAGCTCAGGTAATCTGTGCTCTGCTGATACTACTCACATTTACATGTTACTGCATTTCCACACAGGATTGAAGGGGGGGGGCACACCTGACAACTTCAAACTGTGCTATGACTGTACTGGTATGTCAGGTACTCTGTGTTGGCTTCCACATCATTTTGTATTCTGACCTATCATGCAGACTGGAGGTATATCAGTGGAGTACAGATCTTAGGTTTTATTGACCTACATTTCAATTTCAGACATCTTACCCTTCAGAACTAACATACAACTGCCAGACCTATTGCAGTCTGTCTGTGTAGGTCTGGAGGGGGGGGCTGTTCACCATTGCTATCAGTTGGAGGCCTTAGCCCAGTCTTTCTTTATGGTCATCTACACCTGTCCTGCTGGCTGAGGCTGGTTCTGGGTATGTGAACCTCACTGACATGCATGTGTGTGTCCTATGGACACACATTTGGGCCACCACATGTACTGCAGTAGGATTTGTCACCTTGTCTAGTACTGCCTTCATGCTTCCCATATAAGTGTCCAGTATCTGCTGCCATCCCATTCAGCCACCTGATTCCCTTGCATGCTCACATCCATACCATAGATACCACTATCAGAACATAATACTCCAGTCAATAATTTATAGGAAGAGTGACTTACCTTGTGGCTGGGCCAGTACTGAGGATGGTGCTGGAGGGCTGACTATGTCGGATGCACATAGTACACTCCCTATACATGGTAAAGCACAGGTAGTGTCATGTTTGGCATCCCTTTTACTGTATGTGTGAGTCAGAGAGAGGTGTCATTCTCTGGTTCCCTACCGTGTCAGTGTATGTGCTATGCTTTGCCTCATTGCCAAGGCCTGGGCATACTGGGCACACCTTCTCCTGTCTACATGGGCAGGCTCCCATGGTTCATCATCCGAGTCTCTCTGCACCTAAGATGGCCTTGTCAATGGTGGGGGAATTTGTGGCCTTGCTCCGTGCTGTTCCTGCTGCAGCTGTTTCCGCAGGATCATATTGTGTTACATGGCACATACTATGAACATTTCTGTACATGTAGCTGGAGAGTACTGCAAGGCTCCACCAGATATGTCCAGGCAGCGGAACTGTGACTTGAGCATCCCAAACACATGCTTAGTTATGATTCTGGTTTATGCGTGTGCCTCATTATGGAGTTCTTGTTCAGGTGCGTGTGCATTTCTGAGGGGTGCTAACAGCCATGGCTCCAGTGTGTTGCCAGCATCCCCCACCAGGTGGCCATATGGGATGTCCCCCTAGAAAATCAATGGTACAGCTTTGTCATATGTCAGATGAGGGAATCATGATAGCTTCCAGGGCTCCCAGCACACACTTTCAAGATAATGCCCTGTACATCGCACACAACCTGGCAGTTGATAGAGGGGAAGCCCTTGCAGTTTATGTAGACCCTACCATGCTTGCAGGGTGATGCTTTGATGTATATTTGCATGCAGTCTATAGCACTCACTACCTTGGGGTATTCTGCTATTTGGTGGAAGAGACGCATACTGCTGGTTGATGCCTCACGGGTGATGGGGAAATATATGTGCTCACCAGCATGTGCTGACATGGCATCCAGAACTGGTGGAGTACCCTGGATGCTGATGCCTCTGAGATCCCCATGATATCCCCAGTTGCCCTTTGTAAGGTACCTGTGGCTAGTATTCTTACGCCCACACATACCTTGGTATCCACTGGGATGGGTTCCCCTCTGTTGTTCTGTGTGTGAGGTGGGGCTGGCACAGCTCAACAATTTTCTGTATATTGTCCCTGTCTACCCTATAGTGGTCCACTATCTCCAGCTCATGTAGACCCTGGTAGGTTACGTGGAGCCTGTACACTCTTCTCCTCACTGTGGGATGGTTGTCAGCTTTCACATCCTCACCACCCTCAGCCTCATGCACATATTGATGTATGAGAGCGACAGCAGCCTCTATCATTTTGTTAGTTTTGTCAGGTAAAATTTCCCCGTCTGTGTACACCAAATAGTGTAGAGTTTGTGGGAAAAAACAGAGTGAAAGGGGTTTGCATAGTTTATAGTAGTGTGCTGGGCCTGGCTGCTGCCTGTGTAATTGGCTGATTCTGATACATTTCACCTGCCAGCTAGGCTAGTTCTCCTTGATTGCCTTCCTACTGCTGTTTTCCCTTCTCATTGCCTTCCTGTTTAAGCCCCGAGGTGCGCCATGCATACCCAGTGCTCACATGTGAAGTGAGCTGCTATTTCCTGTTTTTCTTTCTTTCTTTTTTTTTTTGTTTAAAACCCGGTGCGTGGCACACACACCCATTTAGGCATGGAAAACAGTGCTCAACAATGTGAGACATACCTCTCTTCCTTAGCTCTGCTTAGCTAAGAGCAAACATGGGCTGCAGGGCTCCAATAAGTTTACACCAAGCATGACACACACCCTACTGAAGTCATCCTCTTGTCCTGCATACATGGTTCCCTATTCCTGCACGTGCACAATTAGGTGTAGGCTTCCAATAGGTAAAAATCTGTGATTCGGTATAGGTCCCTTCATTTGCATACCCCAGTGTGCAGGTCCATAGTTACAATTCCCAAGCACACCCTTTCCCCGTGGCAACCTGTGCTTCCTTATCTTGTTTACTTTCTAACTGCCAATGACTACAATGGCAGAACGCATATTTTTGTTAAATGGCAGTTTCCCCCTTTTTTTTATTTTTTGCACTTCCATGTTTGAGCACCGCTGCTCTTAGCTTAAACGGATGAGATCGGCCCAAAAAAATAAAAGTTTTATTTTTACAACAATTATGTTGCTTTTAATGCCACTGGCCTTATATTTGACCTTTGGCTTGTCTGTTCTACATAATACATGGTTTTCACAATCTGTCATGCCTCCGTTTTGTCAGATGCAAAAATGTATTCGGCTACTAGCTGAATAAATTTTTGCACTGACACTGTTCCTATACGGAATCCGTTCAGCTTGCTGGATCACAAAATCATATCATTTGCATGGTTTTCACCAGCAAATGAGGTGATGTGCATACTGAATGGAATTCTGTGCAGGAACAGTATAGGGCCGCTCATGCACACAAAAACGACCCTATCCTGGATCACACAGTGGCCATATTGCAGGCAGGAGCAGCTATACTGTTCCTGCATGGAATTTGGCTGTTCTTGAATCTGGCCGACTGACTTGTGAAACAGTTTCCTTTTGAAATTTGTTAATAAGATATTTTTATATCTTCTACAATCACAATAAAGTACATCTTTCCAGTGTTTGTAGAATAATCATGTACAAATTATAAACAAGGTAAGGAAGTAGGACAACAAAGATGCTAGGATTCAATAATCTCTGTGCAGAAATGTTGTTATTCCTGCATGGAGTAAATGGTGCCCATCACCAATTAGCCTTAACAGCAGCACCCCTTACATATTCTTGAAGGCACGCTCCTGATAATGGCTAAGAGGTGATGAACACTACTGAGTGTAGGTGGCATATTTTAGTAGTCCTAGTACATTCAACACACCCTTTGCATTCTGAAAGTGCTGTACAGCACTTTCTAAGTGCTTTCAGTGTCTGTGGACACTAAAAGCAGGTATTTAGATTGGAAGCAATACAGGGGGGTGTGTGACAGATACTGTCAGACACCCCCTGCATTGTCAAAGTGCTGTATGGCACTTTCTAACTGCTGTCAGTGTCCATGGACACTGAAAGCAGTTATTTCAATAGGAAGCAATACAGGGGTTGTGTGACAGATACTGTCACACACGCCCTGCATTGCCAAAGTGCCATATGGCACTTTCTAACTGCTGTTAGTGTCTGCAGACACTGAAAGCAGCTATTTCAATAGGAAGCAATGCAGGGGGTGTGTGACAGGTACTGTCACACCCCCCCCCTGCATTGCCAAAGTGCCATACAACACTTTTCAACTGCTGCCAGTGTCTGCGGACACTGAAAGCAGCTATTTCAATAGGAAGCAATGCAGGGGGTGTGTGACAGGTACATTCACACACCCCCTGCATTGTCAAAGTGCTGTATGGCACTTTCTAACTGCTGTCAGTGTCTGCAGTCACTGATAGCAGCTATTTATATCAGAAGCAATGCAGAGAGTGTGTGACAGGTACTGTTACTCACCCCCTGCAATGCGAAGGTGCCATACACCACCTTTAACATGTCTCAGCCTCTTAGAGCAAAAACCTGGTCAAAGCCTAAGATGATGGGGGACAAATAGGGACAGATCATAAATATTACCCTTACAAACTTAGAAAGTTGATAGAGGAACAGGGTTTGTATTAACATAACAACATGTAGGGAAGGAGTAGAATTCTGAAACTCAAATGTATGCCATTATTTAGTGACTTCAATCCTGATATGTACCATATAGACTTAGTTGATAGAATGACAGGTAGTGCATTACCAAATACGACTTACAAATAGTAGTGATACATGTAATTAAAGTGCTTTTATTAATTTTCTTTTCCATTCTAAGTTAAGTTTAAGTGTAGCTGAGTGGGTTTGCATGTTATGGCCCTCTGCTCAGCATTGTTTAAACATCTCATAGGAGCTAAATATAAATGTGTAGCTAAAATCCTTAATGATGAGATAGCATAGTGGTTAGACCTCTGGTTTTGCATGCAGGCATACACAGTTTGCGTACCAAGGCAAGCACTTTATTTTTACAAGGGAAAGCATTGTTAAAATTAATTTCTTTATGTTAAATTATGTAGTAATTGATATTTTTTACCCAGGGTAGTATAGCTGGTTCAAAATGGAAGTGTGAGTGCATATAACATGTGAAATCACCCATGTATACACAAGTGTCCCATACAGTATAGTCACACCTCAAGGTAATGTAATGAAAGCACATAGGGGATGTCATGTAAAGTAAATCATATGCACTTAATAATATGTCAGTAATGATGAATTAAGCTACAATCCTGATAATTTTTAAAATGAAAACTGAGCAATGCTAAACAGTGCTCAGCTATGTTTAGCCAGTTTAAACATTGCTTAGACATAAATTCTAAGCAGCAATCAGCTCAGCTAAGCAGATTTGTGCACTGTTAAGTATCGCTCAGCATTTACCCCTTTAAGCACTGTACAATTTAGCTTAGCGGATTTGGGCACTGCTTAGCTGAGCTTAGCATTTTCAGAATGGTCCAATGACGGCAATGGGCAGGAATATAGCCTTATCTAAATGACACTGGTGGGAATATAGCCATAACATTTTGTAGTCTGATATCTGCAGGAACCATGTCTGAATTTGGAGAGGGGAGTGCACTTTCGGGTGCAGGGCTGGGGCATTCAGGAGTCCAGGGACATAGTTGGGTGGTTGGGCTCCTTGTAGAAAATCATGATGACAGACTGCTGCAGGGCCATTACCAGGGCTGTCAGTACAAAGTGGAGGCCTGGGTCCATGTGGCATGTGTCCTTACCAGTGCCACTGGAATCCCCTGATCTGGTGAGCAGGTACAGCATCATTATGCTGACCTAAATTGGAGGAAGGGGGAGCTCTTGGCCCAGTGGATCCAAGATGCACAGGCACAGAATGCTCCAGTAGATAGTAAGTATCTCATCCATAGCTGTACCAAATCCTAAGCTGAGTATGTGATAGACGGGTATGCATAATGGTTGTTTTCTCCCCCTATAGCTGCAGCATAGAGGGCTAGCAATGCCGAGGCCCATGCCGATAGACTGACAAGGCTGCCTCAACAGGCTGGTGAATACAGCTCTACCCTGCAGTATATTGTGAAATAAATAAACAGGAGTAAATTGTTTACTGCCAGTGGGTGTAGTGTGTTCTTTGTCTAATGATTAACTAAAAGTTTGCCAGACTAATATTGATCTACAGGATATGCAGTAGTAAATCACTGTGTCATATAAGTACAATAAAGACCTAAACCAGCAACTGTTGTGTTTACTCTGGTATGTTGTTGTACAAATAGAATGTGTACATGTTCTTCACAGCAAATATGCCTTTGACAGCATGAATTAACTGAGGTTGTTCTGAGACCCAGCTATTATGCAAAACAGTAGACTGTGGAGCTGTAAAACAACATATAAATGAAATATGACATATGTTATGCACTAAGATCCGAACTCTGAATAGTAATGTCCAATGTATTACTGTGTCCCATGCTGCATTGCCTTGTGTTAACCTTTGCTTTCCGGATTGTAGCATTTCAAAGGATTAATACACAGTACACTAACTATCTGTTATGCAGAAATCTCAGGATTACAAGGTCAGACTGTCTAACCCACAGAATATTAGACAGAAAACATTCAAACATTCAGTGTGATGCAAAATAGCCTTGTTGTTCATTTTAGCACACCCATACACGGTTCAAATCCAGGGAGTGGTACTGAGATTTGTGCATATATACACTCAAAAAATATTGAATATTTATAGAAACAGTCAGATAGTGGTAACAGATATTTTCTCCACAGGTCATACAGGTAAAACAATGTTTGTAGTAGCTGTATGAAGGGTATACAAATACACCATGTACTACTGTCCCACTGTCCAACCCCATGCCTGCAAATGACAGCAGGATAGGTACATACACCATGTACTCTTCCCAATACATGTCTCTTAAGTGTCACACTGTCACAGCTAGTGGTCACTGCTGACAATCACCTTGCACACAGATAGGAATCCAGGTGAAATATGCCAGTAGCAGACTCACACTACATCAGTGCAGGGTACTCCTTTGTTAAGTATGTAACCCTGACATGTACAAGCCCCCTCCAGTATATGTAACCCTGACATGTACAAGCCCCCTCCAGTAATGTAGCCATAGTTCTCCCAGTCTGCCCGATACCATTACAGGAATACAGTCTAACAGGTATGTGCTACAGAAGCTATGGGCCATAGGTAGATGTAAAGTGAGGGCAAACTTGTAGATTATTGAGCAGTACTGCTGTGAAAAATAGAAGCCTATACAGTTGTTAATGGACTGTTTTCTCTCCCCCCCACCCCTCATCTGCATCAGTAATTAGTATTCATATACTACAGGTATGTTGTTTTCAAAACCTATTGTTGGGACAGGGGTTCTAGTATTGATCATATATTTAACTGGTTGCGTATTAACATACCTTGTTCAAATACCATTATTGGTGGCCTGTTGCTGTCAATTCAACTTGGATGCTGTTAAAATGCTTACTGTTGTTCCATTTATGCATGTGTTTTGTTTGCTATGCAACTGTTTCAAATCTGTTGGTTTGGGTTAACTGGAACACCCACACATACTGTTATTACTAATTTTAAAATGTTTTGTTCATGACTAACCAATATATCTTGGAAAATCACAACACCATCGCACGTTTGGGAAGACCGATCCTGGTGGATCCACCTGTTCCACATCATCTGGCCATGGCACTGGGCCCCAGCATGTCTGGAACCCAACCTGAAACATCCTCCTCTGCTGGTCCTGCACCACCTTTGGGTGGAACCTCCTCAGGGGATGGGGCCCATCCCTCCCTGGGCATGGGCATAGAGAGGAGCCCATTACCCACAACATGTTTGGGGTATGGAGCACAGTGTCATCCACTCTGAGTTGAATGGACAGCTGCACCAGATGGAGGACCACCTGGCACACCTGGAGGGGCATGCTGCCCCTGTTGTCCAGCCTCCAGCATAGCCACCTTCAGGGCCATGAAGGTGCAGTGGTGACTGCCCATGTGTGGGGACCTCAGTCCCACTCTATCCATATGAGGGCTCATGGGCCTCTAATTCCCAACCAACCTCCTGTCCAAGGTGTTTACCTCCCTCATGTGTCATATACTGCCCCTGCCTGCTGTCTTGTGCATCTTGTCTGTCTGCAAATTCAACTTTTCCTACCCAACTTACCTCCCAAACATACCTACAGCCCTTCCCCAACATCTCACTCTCACCTTAAAAAAAAAAAAAAAAAAAGGCATCTGTCCTGCAAAAAATCATTGCCCCATACATAGCTCTACATTTTGCCACCATGGTCAGTGACATAAATCAATCTACAACCAAATTACTCTACAAATATATGTTGCCACACCCTGTGGGGTGTGAGGCTGTAAATTCTAAAATTGCCACATCAGTCACAGCTGCTGCTGCAGATAAAATGTAGAGCTATGGTCCTTCCCTACACCCATCCTGCACATCACTAACTGGTTTTCCTAAGGTTTTACTCCCTGCTTGCCTCCATTTCACCACTTTCCTATCATCTTTTTTTTCCTTTATTTAAAATTAGCGTGGGTGTAAGCGGGAATAAGTGCCGCTAAGCAAAGCTAAGAGGACTTAACCATCTGTTAACAAGTATTAGCTTTGCACAAAACCGAGCAAACCTGCTTATAACTGCTTAAAAGCGTTTTATCACGCTGTACCCATCAGCCTTTGTTCTATCCGGTAACAAAATAATCAGTGTTGTCAGGTTTCAAACCCAGGACACTGTGCACTACAATCACAGCAACCTACCACTACACCATCTGAACTGTGGGGCTTTGTCATGCTTTTACAAACATATCATGCATTGTGGTCATTTAACATTAATAAAAAAAGCATCACTACCAATAGTTGAACCCAGCACCCTGTTCACTGCAATGTACCTCTTCACCATCTGAGCTGTAGGAGCTTGTAATGCTTTTACAAACATATCATGCAAAGTCATTTAACATAAGGGAAAATACATATCCCTGGAAAGCCTTAAATCCAGTACCCTGTGCACTCCAGTCACAGCAGTTACCACAACTGCACATGAGCTGTGAGAATTACAAATGCAGGATGGTCATCCAACATTAGGTAAAAACCTGTGGAATTAGTACTCTTATATACATATATATGTAGCTCTCTCTCTCTCTATTCTCTCTCTCTCTCTCTCTCTCTCTATATATATATATATATATACACACACACACACACACACACACACACACACACACACACACACACACATACACACATACACACACACACACACACACACACACACACACACACACACACACACATATATATATATATATATATATGTATATATATATATGTCTATACTCAAACTCTTACTGCAAGACATCTGCAAAAAGCCTGACAAAGTGGGGGATAAAGGGAAAACAATAGTGACATATTTGAAATATGGCTGTTATAAGCATAGAAGTTTGCTAGAGTATCATGGTTTCTTTTAACATATATTTTCTGATAGATTTCAGATCTGAAACACAAATGATCGTCTTCATTCACTGATGCCAATGCCTCACATCATCCCAGTGATTTGTCAGAAACCCACAACAATTATGGGGAACAGACCAAAAATATCAGCCACGCATCTGGACAGTGTATAGAAATCTGGACAGTGGAGAGGTATGACTGCACTCATGTAACAAAAGGGAAAAAACACTTGAGAGCTGCCAACCATTTCACCCAGCACCTTCTGAACTACAGTCAGACCAGCATGACAACACTACCCCAAATCAGCTCTGGGGAATTACTCATGCATTTGCAAATATATCATGCACTACAGGGATGTAACTGTAGGGAAAAGCAGACATCAGTGAGAAATTGTCCACCCACAACCATTTGCACCACATTCACAGCAACATACCAGTACAACAACTGAACTCTAGAGTATAACAACTGTTTGAACAAATATATCCTGATTGCCAGTCACACACTACACTGACATATACTGCCCCAAGTCACAGTCTACTGTGAATGAATCCTGAAGTGTTACAGGACATTTCTCAGTCTGCCCCTAGAAACATATACACCTGATAGACCACCAACAACTGGAGCAGCATGCACACTCAGATAGAAAAGGATCTATGACACTCAACATCTGCCACTCTTCCCTACTCAGCCCAACAAACATTTACACACTACACTGCTACACAGCCTTGAGTGTCTGTTAACAATGGCCAGACACACACAGCTGACAACTGTACAGATTTCCACAGAATGTCCAGGGTGTGGGACCATATTTATAGCCACTGCTGCATACAACTTCTGGGAATATGCTAAGTCAATGGGATAACAGGAGTGAAGTCACTAAATAATGATATGCCATAGCTGAACCTCATACTGCAAGACATCTGGACAAAGCCTGACATACTTGGGGAACAGGGGGCCGAAAATAGGGACATATCTCACATAATGGTGTTTCAAACTGAAACAGTTGCTGGTGTTACAGGGTTTTTGTAACATAACATCTCTGAAGGGTATGACGTCTGAAACACAAATGGATGTCAACATTTACTGACTTCAATCCTCACATTGTCCTACTGATTTCTCAAAAACAGAAACGGTATGAGGAACAGACCAAACATAACAGGCAAACATCTGGGCATTCTGCGGACATCTGGACAGTTGAGAGTTATATCATAGACATATCACTGTCAGACATTAAGTCATGCAGAAAATGCAAGTCCAGACAAACTCTATTAATCTACCAATCTTCTATGTGTATAACAGCAATACTTACAATCTGTACCTAATTCTGGAACTTTGTCCCCCATTTTGTTGAGCTGTCTCCACATTTCTTGTTCTAAGAGGTATTTTCACCTACCTTCTGTGAAGATGTAACCCCCCACCTCCATAATGTCCCCCTCACAGGCAAGGAAAAGGGGAAAGACCCATATGAAAGACTTAATGATAGCACTGTGTTGCTATGGCATTGGCTAATGAAAAGACAACACAGCTGCTCTGGATGCAAGTAGCAAGTGGGAGACACCAATTGGTGCACAGGGCATCACCTGCTCATGAGCATTATCTACAAAAGGCAAGCCACTGCCTATGCAAAACAGGTTTGAACCCATCTACACAAAGACAGACGGCGACTACACAAACCTAAACATTTGCATTATTCTGAGGAAACTCTTCAGCACTATAACAGGTATGTCAATAAATTAAGCATGTAATGGAATGCAGAAGGGGGGATGCAGTAATGTGAAATAAGAAACAATAGGTCTAAACAAGACTTGCTGGACTCACATGTTGCAGTCCAGCACCTATGGCCATTCCTGCTGGACCTGTCTGCAGTGACATAGATCACAGCTCTGGCCCCTGAGTCACCCCAGCAAAGCTCAGCTCATATATGACTACTGCTGGTGTGTCTGTTGTCCAGTAATGACTGTGACACTGCTAAGCCAACTACCTGGGATGTTGTAAATATTCCTATGTCACCTGTGAATGCTACTATGATACATATGCTTGTCTTACAAATGTAAGAGATCTGTATAGGGTATGTGCATAGTAAACATCTTGAGCAGACTGGTGTATTGAAATGTATATTATATACTGAGCTTATATCTTTCAACTGTCTAGAGCTTTGCAGACTGACCACATGTTTGCCTCATGTTTGTAGTCAATGTCTCATATAGTTGTGTATTGTCTACCAAATCACTGGCAACTCAGTAAAGATTGAAGTCATAACATAATAGCATACATTTGAATGTCAGACGTCATATCCTATGGAGTATTCCTGTGAATGCAAAACCGTCTTTGCTAGCAACTAAGTGTGTTACAGCTATATTTATAAAGTGTCACTATTTTCCAGCCTTTGCCCACCATTGATGTGTGCCTTTGTTCAGATGTATTGCTCTAACAGGAGCTAGGAGTATTAGCATGAAACTAATGTCATTGCAAGTGTACCTTGTCCTGGAGGATGCTGACATATGTGCAGTCACTGACACCTGGTTTGCAGCTGTAGTGAGCACACTAACCTTGCCAGGTTACTTATCCCACCATAGATTTAGACCGAAAATGTAGGGCTGCAAAGCCACAGGAGGTGGAATTTTAAACATTATCCTACACATGCACAACTCCAGACTGGCCAAACAGTATGATTCATAGGTTGGTACTAGGCTAACTGCCCTTGCGAGCCATTTTAAGCCAAGCTAGTTATCCCTTGGGAGACTTGAACCCTGCACCTTGTGTTTGTAAGGCAAACACCTTAACTATTTAGCCACCCTCCCAAGCCACTCATTCATGAGAGACATCCCAAGTGCAGTTAACTGTTGACAAAACACCTACTCAAATCATAGCTAGCTACAGACCTCCAACCATACTCTGGACACACACTACACCTATCTGCACTTGCTTGCATCTGTCAATATTCAACCTTATACTCTGCTCCTGGGTGACTTTAACTACCCAACCATAGTGTTCATGACTTATTCTACCTGAACATGAATGCACAGAGATTTCTCAGCTTCGTCAATGCCAGTAAATTGGATCAGCTGGTCAGCACTCCTATGACAGGTGGAAATACCCTGTACCTGGTCCTAACCAACATGAGTAGCCACTGTAGCACTCCTACAGTGTCATCCTCCTTGGTAAGATCTAACCACATAGCCATCACTGTTGAGGTCACCATCTCCCCTGCCCCCCCCCCATGTCAGGTTCAAATAAAAAATACTTTCCAAAACTGACTATAAATCTCCTCAAAGCAGGTATAAGTAGCTTTGCAGCCACTGTCC
This sequence comes from Protopterus annectens, assembly GCF_019279795.1. Lineage (NCBI taxonomy): Eukaryota > Metazoa > Chordata > Ceratodontiformes > Protopteridae > Protopterus > Protopterus annectens. Next base: position 1,456,032,282 of record NC_056737.1, read on the forward strand.
CTTCAGTTGGAACTAGCAGTAGTGTCCACACCTATAACACAATACTATGTGAGCACCTACATAGCTGTGTGGATTCAGCAATACCTAACAGGACAAAATCATCTGTCAAAGTAAAAAAAAAGGCCATATCACTGAGGAAGGCCAAGGTGCCGAAACCAGTCTGATTCTTTTGGTTATACCACAATAAATAGATATATATATTCACTCCTTGGTGCTGGCCTTTTTTTTACTTTGACATATTTTTTTTGGCCTCCTGCACCTGCCTTACATGTGAGTATATTGTGGTGAAATTAGGACAAAATCATCTCCCTCAAGGTAGGATAAACCTCTGTGGTGGACAGCAGCAATATACAAATTCCATAATATGTGGAAATAATTGCTGGATAGGGCCAAGAAGGAGAAGGTGCCAAATTGGAAGCAATGTCACCTTTGTCTGAACAAGCCAATAAGGTCACAGGTGAATTACTCTAAGGCTAACTTTGATTGCAAATTGGACACATCCACCAAGGCCAATCACTAGGCCTTCCACACATATGTCTGCAATCCCAGAGGCAACACACAAATCTGCTCTGCAGTGGTTGCCAATAACGCCACATACACATACGGCATAGATATAGGCAACCTGCTGCAGACAGGTGAAGTGTAAATATCACCCCCCTGTCCCCCCAGCAGTACACATGGACATGGCACAGCACCTTCCCCCTCCCCTCATCATCAGGAAGCTGGTCCGTAATGTCCTCTCAAAGGCAACAAACAGGAGTCTCCATAGGCCTGATATCATCCCTGGCTGCATCCTACATGAAAGGCATGAGCTCTCAGCTCCATTACACACTGTAGTCAACCAAAGCCTGAGCAACAGTGTCATCCCATCTGCACAGAGGACAGCCACTGTCATCCCTAAACACAAAGGAGGAGAAATCCACTGACCCAGCCAATCATAATCACATCAGTCTAACTAGCCTGATCTGCAAGGACATGGAAGGCAATATCAAGGACCTTATAAACAGGGACATCGGCAACATCAAAATACTTGAGCCCACACAGTGTGGTATTGTCAAAGGGAGAGCAGGCATGTTAAACCTATTGACTTCTTTGAAGAGGTCAACAAACACAAGGACGAGGGGAAGATGGTGCACACTGCCTAACTTCACCTAGCGCAAACCTCTGACAATAATCCCCAGGCAGCCATGACACATAAGCCTGCACAGCTAGGCATCAACCTGTATGTTACCAGATGGGTAGCTAACTGTATCAATGATAGTAGTCACTCAGTCAAAGTAGTGGAAGCCACCTCTAGTAGTAGACTCTTACAGAGCGGTGTTCCCCAAGGATCGGTCTGGGGGCCTCTACTGTTTGAGATATATGTTTATGAGGTACAAGACAAAACTAGTGGTCTGTGGCTGAGCAGGTTTATAAATGATTGCAAGCTGGCCACTGTCTTACATTCCCCTACTGATGTGAGCATCCTCCAAGAGACCCTTACCTAAATTAATGACTGGTGCCAGAAGCATTGCCTCAAACTGAATGCCAGGAGATGCATAGTTTTCCCTGTTGTGGTAGATATCATCCACACTAATTATGACAATAATAACAATGTACTGAGTATGCAATCAGTTGTGAGGCAACTTGTGCACCAAGGTTAGTAGCAACCTGACAGTTTTCGGTTCCCTGTTAGAAGACCAAAGACGCATTAATACGTCTTGGCCAAACTCAAAAGCCTGAAATGGCAAAATATCGAAGTGGCTTTTAAGTGAATTCTTTCCCTTGGAAAGAATTCACTTGGCCGCTTTGTTACTTTGCTGTTTTCAGCACTGGAGTACAGTCTCGGAGTTGGTATATTTAAGTAGAGGGGGTGTTGGGGGGGGGAGCCTGCCACTTAATTTAATGTTTAAAGTGTTTTATTTATTTATTTTGTTGGAACAGCAATTTTTTCCCTAGGAAAAAAATCGCTGTTCTGACAGTTCAAAATTGTAAGCTTTCGCTTACATATGGTCGATTAATCACTGTTCACTTTTTTAAGTGTTCGGTGATCTAATATAGACCCCAGTTTTCCACCATGTGGGCACCATTGTACAGAAGGCTGTCTTCTTGGCCCACCTCACAAATACAGGTATGTCATCCAGGAACCAGGAGGCCACAACTTCCCTGTACTCCACCCTTATCAGACGCATTACTGAGTACAGTGGCTCCTGTGGCATGGATCTTGTCAAGCAAATGCAGCAGTTGCAGAAACCACAAACATTCCTCACCAGGCAATTCCAGGATCTGCAACACCTATCCTATACAGATTGGCTGAAAGCCCTGTCCCTGTACTCAGTCTCCTACAGACTGATCATAGATGACCTGTGTCTAGCATACAAAACCATTTCCAAACCAGCCTTGATGGGGTTTCTGCATATCTGTAAGACAAACCCAGTCATGCAACATGCACACAAGGCCCTCACCTGTCATATATATAGTACTTGTTGTCAGGATAGTATAGTGTCCCACACAATACACTGTCTGTATAATACACTCCCTCCCCATGTCTAGCACAGTATGTGTATATCCCTCCTGAAGAAGAAGATGGACCACTGCATGGGAAATTGAAAAGACACCCCTGGGATCCAATGTGTTTCTGAGCTGGACAGGGGAAACAGGTGCTGGCTTTGAAGGAACATGTGCGGAAGTCTGAGCTAGGCTTATGAGGACATCCGAGCCAATAGCCTGGTATCATCTTATGAAGGTATGCACCTAGTACCTTATGTTTCCTGTATGTATTGCAGACTGTCCTGCAATATTGTCTGAAATGGATTCCTGTGAGTCTGAACTGTGTAGGTACTGCAGGGATAGAGTATTCTTGTGTTCCTTCATTAGTTATTATCACATATCGTTACACCTTGTCATTGTGTCTGGTCTGTATAGCAGTAAGTCAGCTCGTACAGTACTTGCATATGCACTTGGTGACACTGTATAGCTCACTCCAACAGCCTTGGTCATGGTCACACTTACCATTCTGCTAATAGGCCCATCACACAGTAGGATTCATTACCCTTTATTTAGGGCCTTACAGTAGCTGTTAAGGAGATGGATTGTGGCAGTCAAAACTACAGTAAGGTCTGGCTTGAAGGGCCCATAAGTGGCAAAACTGTGCCATACTTTACCAGGAGTGTGTGTGTGTGTGTGTGTGTGTGTGTGTGTGTGTGTGTGTGTGTGTGTGTGTGTGTGTGTCTGTGTGTTTATATACTAGCAAACATAATACTACAGGCTATTAATTTACATATGTTGTATTCCCTTTGCAGGTGAACATGGGGGTTGGTGTCTCTCCCCCTCACAACCTGAGGTCAGTGCCTTAACGTTGGGACCTGAATCTGTGCCATTGTTTGGTATCCTACCTTCACCCATGCTGTTCCTGCACACAGTCAGTATGCCCACACATACCCAGTCCCCAGCAGCCACAGATAATGGATAGCTGGAGGGTGGTGGAATGGAACAGGTGAGTGTGGTGACTATGGCATGTGTGAGTGTAGAAACTATCCATAGCCAGAGGCAGGTGAGGTCACACACAGGCATATGGACAGGGGTGCCTGATGGAGGACTGCTGCCCAAGCCCCTGTCACAAGTGACACAGCAGGTGTCACCAGATGCATGTTATGATCCATCATGGAGGCACAGGTGCATACTGACCTCAACACCAGAAAGATGCTCAGGGTCATGAATCCAGCACTTCCTGCCATGTGTGATGACCTCCATGGCATTTGTGATACCATACATCACAAAAGCACAGCACAAACCAAAAGAACCAACATGACCCTGGTAGTACCAATAAAGGCTGTCCCTCCATCAGTATCTTCTGTTCAGAAGAATACTCTCTAATTAACTTCCACAAGCAGGCTCCACAAGTATTTTAAATATTTCATTCAGATTTAGCTAAAAACAGAATAAACCAAAAAACAATGAAGTTAATTGGAGAGTATTCTTTTGAACATAAGATACGGATGGAGGGACAGCTTTCATTGGTACTACCAGGGTGGTGTTGGTGCTTTTCATACCATACGTTATTTTACCAATGTCATGGTTAGACGGTGGGATGAGACATTGTCACTGCTCGACCATGCAATGTCTGTGCTTGAGCATGTTGTGGGAGTAGGGCATTGGCCAGGTATACGTAGGTCAGCAACATGATCATCTGAGAGCCCACATGGCCTTACATATTCACAGTCCTGTAGTGCCAGTATCACCAGCACCACCAAAGGGAGGGTGCTGTCCTCACCACACCAGAGCAGGCCATAGACACGTGGTCCTGGCCAGTCCCTTCAGGGATGTGGATCCAGCTGACAGCAGTCACAATCAGGGCCTTATACTGCATCTGTCCTTGGGCCTGGTGATGCCAGTAAGACTCCTGGCAGTACCAATTCCCGTGATCCTGCAGGGAGACAGTGAACTGTATATCCTGCCATGGACGGTCCACGGCTGTCCAACATAGCCTTTGTCAGGCATCCACATGTCTTTATTATGTGCAGACAAGCACTCACACATCTCTATCACAGGCCAGTCACCACCAGACATGCACAGTTCCTATGCATGGCACAATTGAACACCAGACCTCCAGACACACACACACACACACACACACACACACACACACACACACACACACACACACACACACAAACACGCACACACACACACACACACACACACACACACACACACACACACACACACACACACACAAACACATGATGTCAACCATATGGCCCAGACTAGGCTTCTGGCAATCCCACACCACACCCTGTGCATGTGATGCTACTTGTGCCACAACCCTGTTATCCGTACCATCGATGCAGGGACATGTTCATATGGATCTGATGCACAGGGTTAATATAGTATAGTGTAGTAATGTAGTGCTGTGTAAGGTGCTGTCTGCTGGCAATAGTTATGGGCACACATCGAGCTGTATGTACCATGTTAGCCATGATGTGTTATTGCTGTTAGTACTGCTGACTGACTGTATTGTCACGTACTGTATTCTGTTTGTGTTCCAGGTGTCTGTGTGTCTGCAGGCTGTGGGCTTGCAGACAGTAACAATGATGAGTATGGTGGACTGGAAGCACAGTGACCTTGTCATAGCCAAGGTACAGCTGTATATGTACATGTGCATGTTTACTTAGTGTGTTTACATGCAACAGTGTGTGAGGGACAATTATGTCAGACAGTGTGGTCTTGCATACATACCCTTGACACAGCCACCTAGCCTTCATACATGTCACCTGGGTGTTCTGTAGGACTGCAGGCTCACACATACAAAGGAGGTTACTTGAGTACTGGCAGTAGGTCCCTCACAAGCTTAGCCATTACTTTAACTACAACAGATTCACCTATCAGCACCTGTTGCCCCTGACATTTCTGTCCCATCAACTCAACCTTCATGTAGGTGATGAGGGTATGCCTGGTACTGTGTATGACAGGTGTGGGGTATGTATTCCAGACACAGGTCAGTCAGTGTCATTCTGACCTGACAATCACTAGCATGTGTGTCTACTAACTCATATGCATGCCTGGCCTGTCATGCTCGTAGTGCACACAGAGTCATAGTCCTTTATATGTGACAGCTGTTGAAGGGCTGAGCACAGCCCCTACCTGCAGAGTCTTATGAATAATAGTGTTAGGTACATAACACAAATAGCAAAGAGATAATGTAGTGTTGCAGTGTCTGCCACTACTATTCAAGTGGGTGATAATTGCAGGGCCTGTTAGGATTGCCAATGGTGGGTTCAGAGGAACTTAACATGGTAGAGCCATCTGACATGTGCACACACACACACACACACACACACACACACACACACACACACACACACACACACACACACACACACACACACACAGACACACACACACTGCTGCATGGGGACATGCATTGAAGCACTCATGCACATGGAGTTGACACTTCTTAGACTAGATGACCTACCCATCTATTTATGTACAATACACAGTGACATGACCATTGCATGCACCACAGTGGCTTGATGTTAGAAACTGTGTAACTGTGCTTGTACGGTGGATGACATCTGTATGGGCTGAAACTAGGTTGGCAATGAGAGAGTTTACAGGGTGGAGGAGGCACACAAAATGGTATAGCCATCACATACACACAGTAAAGACAGCCATAGGAGCTGTGCATACAGAAACACATACACAGTTGCCAATAGACATATTAGTAACCCTAAGTATCCACTTGTATGTACTACAGTGCTACATACACATAGATTATTTGCCTGGGACATAACACACGTCTTACAACAAGTAATCTTGTGAATGCCTTCATGGATGGTGGGATAACTCACTAGAAATAGCAACTGGTCTCATCTCCTACTCCTACAAACTTGCACAAGTGATAGAGCAACAGACTTTGTAGCAGCATGATGTGTCAGACAGGTACGATGTCTGCTGTTGGCATGTGTGTCACTATAGTAACTGTGACATATTTGGCAATAATATCACAGTAGTGCTTATTTTTAGGGGACACAGACCACGTATAGGTTGCAAACATGTGGACATTCCATGTACATCTGTACAGATGACTGGTATGGGCTGTATAGTGCTACATGGTGCATGTCAGGCAGATGCCTTTAGGGCTGTATAGTGCTACATGGTGCAAGTGAGGCAGATGCCATTAACAGGCTCTTTAAAGTAATGTCATGGGTAGGGGGTCAACAGGGCTTAAAAGTTATAACCTAAACACACAACAACCACAGGGGATATGCTTTACACACACAAGCACACTACTATAGTTGCCAGTATTGAGATTAGAACCCCTACTTATCTAATTATTTTTACTATAGTATTACACAGTTATTGCACACATCACAGAGCTTAGAGGGCTGACAAGTGTATACAGGTACATTTACAGTGAATGACATCAGCAGGGCTTGTAATGTAGGGCAATAGGAAGTGTACTGGGTGGTGCATGCCTCAAAATGGTATAACCCACACCGCCAGAGGATGTGATACTCACCCAAACACACACAGGGAGGATGCAATTCTTACACATACACACAGTATCACAGTTGCCAGTATTGAGTTGAGAACCCCTACCTATCTAGTTATGTTTACTACAGTGTTACGCAGATATCACATGCTCCACAGAGCTTATAGGCTTTAACAGTGTCCCAAGGTATGTCTAAGGTGAATTACATCAAGAGCCCTTGTAAATTATGGCAATGGGAAATGTAATGGGTGGGAAAATCATCAAAATACATTACACTACAAACATACACACTTACAAACACCTTCACACATTTGCCAGAACAGAACCCCTGCCTATCTAGTTATTTATACTATACTGTCATATAGTTACTGCACATGCCATGGAGCTTACAGGGCTGAAGGCTGTACAAAGGTACTTTTGAGGGAAATGACATCAGCAGGACTGCTAAAGTAGGGCACTGGGAAGTATTGTGGGTGGGAAAGTCCTCAAAAAAATGTCATCGTACAAACATTTGTACACACACAGATTTGCCAGAACTGAGAATAGAGCCTCTGCCTATCCAGTTATTTGTACTATACTGTTACATAGTTATTGCACATGCCATGGAGCTTATAGGGCTGAATGCTATCCAAAGGTACTTCTGAGAGGAATGACATCAGAAGGACTGCTAAAGTAGGGCACTAAGAAGAGTAGTGGATGGCAGTGGACCAAAACTGTTTCATCTGCAAACAAACACACACACACTTACATTTGTCAGGACTAGGATTAGGCCCCCTACTTATCGAGTTATTTATACTATAGTGTTATGCATTTACTGCATGCGCTACAGAACTTATAGGGTTGAGAGCCATCTAAAGGTACATCTAAGGTGTATGACATCTGCAGGACTGCTGAAGTTAGGCACTGGGAAGTGTTGTGGATGGAAAAGTCCTCAAAATACTTCATTCTACAAACATACACACTTTTGGCAGACCTGAGAATAGAACACCTGCTTATCTAGTTATTTGTACTATAGTCTTATACAGTTATCACACACACTACAGAGCTTATAGTGCTGAGGACTGTCCAAAGGTACTTCTAAGCTGAATGACATCAGCAAGACTGCTACAGTAGGGCACTGGGAAGTGTTGTGGTTGGGAAAGTCCTCAAAATACTTCATCCTACAAACATAACACACATACAAACACTTGTATGTACACTTATACAAACACACACACAAACACACATACACAGACACACACACACACACACACACACACACACACACACACACACACACACACACACACACACACACACACACACACACACACACACACACACACACACACACATGCATTCACCAGAACTGAGAATAGAACCCATGCCTATCTAGTTATTTGTACTATAGTGTTACATAGTTACTGCACGTGCTACAGAGCTTATAGGGCTGAAGATTGTAAAAAGGTGCTTCTAAGGTGAATGACATCAACAAATCTTGTGAAGTCTCAAGAGAGACTTTTCCAAATTTAAGTATTTTTTTTTTGCTCCAACTGCCTTTTCCCACCTAAAAAGCAAATTTCTAACTGATCTGTGCTTTAAAAAGTTTAAATTGCATTTGCCTTCTGCTTTTTACAGTTTTTGCACTTATTTTATATCAATTTAAGTCGTGTTTGTATTGTATAACTGTTGTAGGCTACACACTAAAGTGTGCTAGCCTGTTTATAGCATTTACAGTGTTTTCTGTGGGTTTTTCTGCTGTTTTCTGAAAAAAAAATATTCTCTTTTCCTGCCTTTGCTGAACTAGATTAGTCCAGATTTCAGGTTTTGCTGAATTCCAGACTGTGGTATAGTTTTCTGTGTTGCCCATATCCTTACTTGGATAGGAGGAAGCTTCTCTGTTTACCAATGAGAGTGGGGAGCTTTGAGCAGCCTATCTGTCCCTGGAGGAGTGGTTTCAGCCTTGAAACTAGTTGCTTATTGGCCGTTTTGGGTCAATTCCTATCTGTTTCAGTTTCCCTGCTTTAAAACCTGCATTTATGTGGTTTTGCGCCAGAATGCAACTCTGCACAGCTCCTCGTGGTGTCCTGCAGAGTCATACAGGCAACAGAGAGACCCAAGAGAGACTTTTCCAGATTTAAGTATTTTTTTCTCTGTTTTTTTGCTCCAACTGCCTTTTCCCGCCGAAAAAGTGAATTTTTAACTGATCTGTGCTTTTAAAAGTTTAAATTGCATTTGCCTTCTGCTTTTTACAGTTTTTGCACTTGTTTTATATCAATTTAAGTTGTTTTTGTATTGTATAACTGTTGTAGGCTACACACTAAAGTGTGCTAGCCTGTTTATAGCATTTACAGTGTTTTCTGTGTGTTTTTCTGCTGTTTCCTGAAAAATAAAATATTCAGGTTTTGCTGAATTCCAGACTGTGGTATAGTTTCGTGTGTTGCCCATATCCTTACTTTGATAAGAGGAAGCTTCTCTGTTCACCAGTGAGAGTGGGATGCTTTGAGCAGCCTGCCCCTGGAGGAGTGGTCTCAGCCCAGAAACTAGTAGTTTGTTGACCATTTTGGGTCAATTCCTATCTCTTTCAGTTTCCCTGCTTTAAAACCCGCATTTGCGTGGTTTTGCATGATTTTGCGCATAGCGCAGCATCGGGCAGCGCCGCTTAAACGGGTTTAAACTATTCTCAGCTCCACAAAGTCTGCTCTTCACTTTTTCCCTTAGAACTGTTCTAAATCTCAAAGTAAGCACTCTATTTTCATTCTAAAGCCCTGCAGTTGCTTGTATAAGTAATCATATAAGTAAGCACTAATAAACTAAAGCACTACACCCTCTTATACTCCCTTTAAGTACTTGGCTTCCTATTGGCCTTTTTGATCAGTCAAAAAGTAGTTCCTTATACTATTCTGGCATGTCCAAAAGTCAGTTTCGGGTTTACTCTCCAGTCCAGCTGGTGAATCTGGGAATCCTGAGGCAATGTTACAACTACCTTATGTAAACAGACCACCCTCTCCTCCTCCCAACAAGCTCAAATATATGTGAGAGATGCAACTATATAGCCGAACTGGAGGCTGAGCTCTCTCAACCCAGTACTGGCGCAGTCAGTCAGGAGGAGAAGGTAACCACACACACCACAAATCCAGTCTCACATAGACCTATTGCAACAGCGAACCAAACACATAAACACACAAAAACATACTCGGAGGCTCTAAATAAAAATCTGCCCAAGCAGCAGAGACTTCCAAATCAGACTTCCAAGCAAATGCTACCCCACAGCAATACCCACGTATCACATAGTTCACAAAGTCAGTGTGCCACACAGTCACAGCCCTTAAGGCTAAACAACACACATAATAGACTTGTAATAGGTGACTCTATTGTCAGACACACTGATGTCCCACTCACCAGGCTGAACAAGGAGAAGGTCACTGTAAGCTGCCTGTTGGGTGCCAGGATCTGCCACATAACACAAGCACTCAGGTCACTCCAAAGCAAGTACAAATATGACTCCGTCATTGCCCATGCTGGTGTGAATGACCTGAGACGTACATCCCTGGACTACATGAAAAGAGACATAGAGGAGCTCTGTGATCATGTAGCCCAGGCCGGTATGACCCTGACCTTGAGAAGCATCTTACCCTCACCAAGAATGATGCCACAGTATAAAGACAAAATGATCAAGTTTAACAATTTGCTAAAGTATTGGTGTCATTCAAATTCAAAGGGGATCTAGTGTCTGTCAGCCTGGGATGACATGCTCAACAAGCCATGTTGCTTCGCTAGGGATGGCTTGCACCTGTCACCCCTGGGCTTTCAAATATTGGCTAAGGCTCTTGCCACCCCATAGTGCCTTTTTTAGGCAAAGCTCAAAAGACAAACCCACCTCCATAGACAACACAAGGAAAAAGAAACTAAGGGTAATGCTGCTCAACGCCAGAAGTCTAAACCTCAAGATGCATGCACTCGAGGCTCTCCTCAGTAGGGAGAATATCGATATCTGTGCAGTAACAGAAACCTGGTTCAAGGCTCCCGAGAGCACCCCAGCACTACCAGGTTATACCTCATACCATGCTTTTCGGCCCCAAAACTTGGACTGAACCACAAAAGGAGGGGGAGTATCCATATTCATCAAATATACCCACACCTCCAGGTTAGTGCCACTGCACAAAGCATCGGAGACCATCCATGTGCAACTAACAGTGGGCAAAACAGCCTTTCAGTTTGTAGCCTGCTACAGACCACCCTCCCAAACTCAGGAACTCCACTCGGCTTTCCTGAGAACACTGGAGAATATGAAGGTCTCTCAAAACGCCATCATATTGGGTGACTTCAACTACCCAAACATAGACTGGGAGCACTACTCTAGCCCCAACGCACTCGCCCAATGGTTCCTGGAATTTATAAACTCAAATGCTATGGAACAACTGATCACCACTCCCACAAGATGAGAAAACATATTGGACCTGATCATCACCAACATGGGGACTCTATGTTCCATACCAGAGGTATACCCCTCATTGGTAAGATCTGACCATAAATTAATCTCACTGGACATCCATATCTGTCCCCACCCCCAGCCAGGGAAACCACGGTGAAGAACTTCTCAGAAGCAAACTTCACACTTCTCAAAACCAAAGTGGAATCCTTCAAAGCCCCTGGGCCAGTGGAAAATATGGCCCAAACCGCAGAATCCTTTACAAACGCATTCTATGGACACCTACAGGAATGCATGGATCGTGCTATCCCAAATAAAACCAAGACTCACTCCTCCAGAGGCAGGAGACCTGTCTGGTGGACCCCAGCCATAGATAAGCTATACAACAGAAGGAGGAAACTACTACATGATAGAGCAAAATCCCAAAAAGGGAAGGCATCTCTGATCAGTACTAGCAAGAAACTACGATCCCTCATAAAATCATCTAAGGTCAGCTTCGAAAGAAGAATTGCACAAGATGCTAAAGATAATCACAGGGCCTTCTTTAGTTATGTCAGGAACCTGGGTGGCAACTCCCAGATATGCTCTGAGTTAGTGCAAAATGACAAAAAATACACTGAACCCACAGACATTGCCAACATCCTGGCAGACAGGTTCAGTGCAAACTTCTCCCCCCCTTCCCCCCCAAAAGAGCAAATGTCTATACCAACAGAGTGTAGCCTCCCTGACATCACAGATGCACAGGTGAGAGCTGCCCTCTCCAAGCAAAAAACACAGCATCAATGGGACTGGACGGTGTCCCGGGCTGCGTCATATACGAGCTCCAAGAAGAACTGAACCCTCACATAAAGTCACTGTTCAGTCTCAGCCTTACTACAGGATATGTATCCAAGGAATGGCATACAGCAACAATGGTCCCACTCCACAAAGATGGTGCCACAATGGACCCCGGAAACTATCGCCCTATAAGCCTGACTAGCCTGGTCTGCAAAGCTATGGAGCATATCATCATGGAACTCATAAACAAAGACATTGGGAACCTCCAAACACTGGATCCTACCCAATCCGGCTTTGTTAATGGCAGATCTTGCCTCTTGAAACTGGTAGACTTTTTTGAAACAGTCACCAAGGCCATAGATGAAGGGAAGGTAGTCCACACAGCCTACCTGGACCTCGCAAAAGCCTTTGACACAATACCCCACTCGGGCATCATAAATAAGCTCACCAGCTTAAATATCAACCCCTATGTCACAAGATGGGTTGCAAACTGGCTCAGGGATAGAACCCACATGGTCAGAATTGCAGGTGCCATGTCAGACTCTAAACCAGTTATAAAGTGGCGTCCCACAAGGCTCAGTCCTGGGACCTCTCTTGTTCGGTATATATTTCTCTGAGGTACAGGCTAACACGGGAGGACTATGGCTGACCAAGTTCGCAGATGACTGCTAACTGGGTGCCATAATTGACTCGCCGACTGACACAAGCATCCTCCAAAAGGGTCTCACAGAGATGGATAACTGGTGCCAGAGCCATGGCCTAAAGCTAAATGCCAAAAAGTGCATAGTCATCCCCTTTGGGAAAAACAAAGTGTCCACAAATTACCACATAGGTGGTAATCCATTAAGTACGGAAGAAGTAATTAGGGATTTGGGGACTCAAGTAGATAGCAATCTCTCCTTTGACAATCACGTTGCCAAAGTGGTTAGAAAGACCTTCTATATAGCCCACCTTATCATGAAAGGGTTCACATCTAGATCAAAAGAGGTCATTGTGCCCCTGTACTCATCACTCATCAGGCCCATAATTTGAATACAATGTCCCATTTGGGATATACCTTACTCGACACCTGCAGCAACTGGAAAGACCCCAAAAGTACCTCACCAAGAGGATCAAGGGACTCAAACAGATGCCCTACGCAGTTAGGCTAAAGAAACTCCAGCTCAGTTGCTTACCGCCTACTCAGAGGCGATCTGTGCCTGACGTATAAAGCCATGTCCAAACCAGAATTAATGGACATGCTCCACCTCAGGAAATCCAAATCCCTTAGAGCCACACACTCCAGGGACTTAAACCTCAGCACAGAAATAAATAGGACATGCTGGAGGGACAGATTCATATCCCAGAGGCTCTCCTCACTCTGGAACAAAATCTCAATCCATGTTAGGCAGAGCCCCTCAATGACCCTCATCAAGAGAAATCTTGACGAGTGGATAGGAGATCGTAGGTTTACCCCTGGGATCTCTTCTGTGTCCCTACTAGACAGAGGCACAGTAAACTAACCTTAAAAGGGCTATCTTCTGTGACCTACTATACAGAGGCACAGTCAACTAATCTAAAAGGGTGGAAAAAGCCAAACACACTCTGGCTAGGCTTATAAATGCCCTAGGGCAAGTAGCCTAGTATCAACCTATGAACCTATGAACCTAAGTAGGGGAATGGGAAGTGTACTGAGTGGTAACAGCCTCTTAATACTTAAACCTACAGAGAGAGACACACACACACACACACACACACACACACACACACACACACACACACACACACACACACACACACACACACACACACTGATATACTTCTACACACACAAAGAAAGGTGCAATTACACAATAGAGCTCACCTTTATGCTGGCACGTGAGACTGGTTATGACCGGTATGCCACTGTCTGCAGCAGTACATCACTATATGCCATTCAGTGTATCCCTGTGTATGACTCACACTCCGTGTGTGTCTTCCTGTGTCTCTCTCTATCTCTCTCTCTCTCTCTCTCTCTCTCTCTCTCTATCACTGTCTGTCTCTCTCTTCCTCACATCTATGTGTGTGTATGCTGGACATATTGTTCTGTGTTGCCCATATATATGTATGTGTATCACATGCAACAGATGGAGATATATCACATCTGGGCCACCTGCAGCCAGCTGAGGGTAATCCTATCTGATGGGTGTGTGCAGAGACAGTTAAGGTGTACATAGCTGTCTATGCAAAGACATATATGCACAATACAGTTATATAGTCCAATGTGTGTTCCGACATGGCTATGATTCTCTAAGTGTAGGAGCATGCCCAGTATGACCTTCTATGGTAAGGGTTGGACTCCAGTCCAGCGATAGTTGTACTCCAGTCTGGGATTTTGTGTGCTACAGCCATACCTCTCAACAGTAAACAGGAATATGCTAGGTGTACAGGGTTTCTTTTTGCAGACATTTCCTGGGTCTATATTATATGTTTGAAGTTTGAAAACTTTGAACTTTAAATAATTGAATTTAAATGTTCAAAGTTTCAAACATCGAACATATAATAAAAAGAAAAAAAAAACGGAACTTACCTGACTAGTGTAGGCAGGGGGTCAAGCCCCCCCTGCACCCCCACACCCCCCGCTCTTTAAATATACCAACTCCGAGACCACACTATAGTGTGGGAAAGGGACGATTTCCTTTACTGCACTTTCATGCAGTCTAAGAGTTAGTATATTTAAATAGTGGGGGGTGTGGGGGGGCAGGGGTGCTTGCCCCCCTGCTTACAGCTGTTAGTTATAACTTCAAACATTTAAATTTGATATTTTAATGTTCAAAGTTATAAAACTTCGAACATATGATATAGACCCACATTTCCTGACATATCTGAAGTCTGACAATGGAATGCATTGTGTCATTACCTAATGAAAAGACATCCTCAGATCATCACAGTGCTTTACCAGAGGAATACAAGATGTATGATGCACAGACCAATATTATGAGCCCAACTATAGACATTCTTGCCCAAAACGGCCAGTTGAGAGGTGTGGCTACAGCCGGTTGGCTGATGAAGCTGTGTAAACAGTCCAGCAACTTGGTGATATACTGGCTGGGAATCTCCTGCTTGTGTGGTATTCTTCTTACCTGAAAAGTCATATCCTGGTCCATACCTCTCAACTGTACATTTTTTGGCGGGTTGTCCAGGGGTTTGTCTAGACGTTTTGTCCAGTCTACATAAACTTGTGTTTTTATGGCACGTTAGTTGCAATTAATTAAAGACTGACATTACAGAATAATGACAGACATTAGTGTTTCAGACTTCATGACCTTCAGACAATTCCTGCTAATGCAAAACCCGTTATTCTACTAACTTTCTCAGTTTGTAGAAGCAGTATTACAATACGTGCCTATCATTGGGCCTTTGTCCCACTTTTATTTATGACCTTGTCCAGATGTCGTGCTGTCTGAGGTTGAGAGGTATGGGTGTGGGTACAGAGTGCATTGCACTGTGCAGAAATGTCCATTATATGTGTAGTATATTCCACATAGCACTGTGTGACTTCCAGGTATGTCAGTGGCAGATCAGTACAGAGTAATGTAGTGAACCATTGACAGACAGTTGTGTATAGGTTGATAGGCTGATATGACATTGGTAGGGTATTGGTTCTGAAGCCCTTATAACCCACACAGATGGGAATATAGCCCATGTTAGGCAATGTCAGTACACAGAGCCCCTGTCCAGCAGGGACACAGTTGGAATCACAGGACTGTATTTTGTGTTTCCCATGCACTTATACAGGGAGCACACCACTAGGGGTATTGAGGCACTTAGCCTGATGTGGACAGGGAGCGTATTCCACAGATGTGGGAGTGTGTAGGACATGTATCTTTCACACCAACAAACCTTACTGATATCACAGACCAGGTTGATGCTGCGCCTATGGGTTGATCGAGTGGGCCTTGACTTCCAGATGTGCAACAATCCCATAAAGGCAGGGTTTGGATTGGTTTGTATGCCAGACAGGGGTCACCTCAGCAGTGTCTGGATGGAATGGGGTAGAGGGACAGTGCTGTTAGCCTATCTGTGTTGGGCAGGTGTTTGTGGTTTGGGGTAAGTCCTTAGTGTTTGCAAGACCCTAGTATATGGAGTCTGCATGGTCTGTGGTGTGTACGTTTGTGGAGTTCTCATATATTTTTGCCTCTGAGGTGTCCTTTGTTTGGGTTTTTTTTGTTGTGGACCTCCACTTTCATGGGTGTGTGTCTTGTGTATTTGCAGGTGATATTTACTGACTCCATACACTGCATGGCTCCTATGTTACTGCACAATTTGTTCTGGTGTGCACATTCTCCATTTGTCTGGCCAGTGGTTCCCCTTCCCTTTATGTGTGTGTCTTTGACCTTCTTTAGTCCAGTCACAGGCTTTGCCCACAGTGGCTGCTATTTATTTGTAATTCTGATGTGAGCGGGGTAAATGCCATAACATCTCACCCAAGGTTGTGGACTTCACACCTCTGAGTGTACCTATTTAGCAGGTTGTCCATCATTGCAGCACTGAATTTGCTGTGGTCTTCAGATGGTTTGTGTTGCTATATGTTATTATGAGGCTACATGTTGGCCTAGCTGTCAAATCATCACAGACTGACATCCGGACAGGCCCGTATATGACGTCAGACAAAGACACACACATGGGGAAAGGGCATTACTACTGTTCTGCCAAACCTAGACAGTTGAAAGACCAGTTTGGTATTTGCTTGCTTTCTCTTATGGGTATGACATCTGCTTCCCCACTATCTGCCATTGATGTTTTGACAAGACCCTTTCTTGTTTTGCAAATATTTGGCAGGCAAATGCAATGTTAGGACAAGCACAACAGATATACAAGGTATATTTGTGCTAATTCTGTGACAGCCTGTCATTCCAGGGGTATGGATGTTGGCCAGTGACATGTCAGTGCTGACACAGTAAGTTGGCAGCCTTTTATGACCTGGCAGTACACTGACCTTCAGGTACCTGCTGTCCTACTAAGCACTATACCTCTCAACTATTTAGATCTAGACATCTGGACAAAGCCATATGTAATTTGGAGACAAAGGCCTATATATAGGGACTATTTTTAACTATTGGCCTTACAAACCTAGAAAGGTAATACAATAACAGGTTTTGCATTAGCATGCATTTCTCTAAAGGGTATGAAGTCCGAAACTATAATCTGTCATTATTTTCTGACTTTAGTCTTTTGTGATTTGCCAATGATTTTCCAGACAACCATGATTTCATGGTAAAGAGACCATAAGTATGATGCAAACCTCTGGACATTCTGCAAATTCTCTGTACAGTTGAGAGGTATGCTAGGCACTGTGTAGGTTACTCTGAGCTTTGTACTGTCCATGTGTGGCCTCCTGCCCCTGACCTGTCCAGCTTTCCTGCAGTAACAGATATTGACATCTGGACAGTGTGTACAACTCCTACCATAGTAGTATTTGACATGCAGAACAGTTGGCACTGCAGTTCTTGGAACATGGACCCTGTCAACCACAGTACTGTACTTAGGCCACTAAGACACGACAGCCAGGAGTAAGTGCAGGCCACATACTGACAGTTTTGACCATACATATACATAGCTCATTGACCCCTGCATATTGTGGACATGCAACAAGTTATCAAGTTGATTGGGACAGCCCTGGGAATGTGTGCTCTGCTGCTTATACCCTGAAAACATTACTGTTAATGCATTTCTATGGGAACGTGTGTGTGTGTGGGGGGGGGGGGGCCACATCTGTCAGCTGTCCACATTTGCACAGACTGTGGTGATGTTCCCTTTACATTTTGGTTCCATTTAGCATAGTATGGTACCTGTCTTGGAGAGTACAGGGATATCACTAAAGACCATAGGTTAGATTGTAATGGCAGACATTTGTATTTCAGACCTCTCACCCTTCAGAGTGTTACTGCAACTGCAAGACTTGCTGTGATGCGACTGTGTAGGTCTGTATGGACATATTTCATCATTGTCCCCATTTGTGGGCCTTTGCCAGACATTTCTTTATGGTTTTCTATGGCTGACTTGCTGGGTGTGGCTTAGGGGTGAGTATGGGACTCCCACATTGACATCCATGTATGTGACCTATGACCTTCCAGTTCTTTAGCCCCTTCATATACTGCACTGAGAATTGTCACCTAGGGGACTACTGCATTCTCTGTGAAAGCCAGTATTGGGCAGATATTTCCTGTTGCCCCACATAGCTGTTGGTTGTCTGCTGCTATCCTGATAGGCTACCTCATTCCCTTGCATGCATGCAATGATACCATAGCTATGCTACCACAACATATTACTCCATTCATTTATTGTTAAGAAGAGTGACTTACCTTGTGTCTGCAGCAGTTGTGAGCAAGGTGCTTGAGGGATAGCTCTGTCAGATGCATGCAGTACACAGCCTATAGGTGGTAAGATACAGGAAGTGTGATGTGTGTGGCTTCCATTTTACTGTGTGTGCAAGTCAGAGAGAAGTGTCAGTCCCTGGGTCCCTACAGTGTCAGTGTCTGTGCTATGCGTTGCCTCTTTGCCAAGGCCTGGGCATACTGGGCACACCTCCATCTGCCTACAAGAGCAGGCTCAGGGGGTTCCTCCTCTGAGTCCTCCTGTGCCTATGGGGGCCTTGCAATGGTGGGGTGCTGTGTGGGCCTTCCCTGTGATGTTCTTGCCACAGCTGTTTCTGCAAGATCATATTGTGTGGTATGGCACATACTATGAACATGTGTGCACACGTGGCTGGAGAGTGCTGCAGGGCTCCACCAGATATGTTGAGGCAGAGGAACTGTGACTTGAGCATCCCAAACATATGCTCTATAATGTTCCTGGTTTGTGCATGTGCCTCATTATGGTGTTCTTCAGTGTGTGTGTTTGTGTGTGCATTTCTGATGGATGTCAGCATCCACGGCTCCAGTGCATAGCCAGCATCCTACACCAGATGGCCATACAGGATGTCTCCCTTGGCAAATGCCTAGTAAAGCTGTGAGGCATGCCAGATATGGGAATCGTGATAACTACCAGGGCTCCAGCACATAAATTCATGAAAATGCCATGGGCATTGCACACAACCTGGCAGTTGCTGGAGTGATAGCACTTGCAGTTGACATAGACTCTACCCTCTTCACCAGGTGGTGCCTTAATGTGGATGTTCATGCAGTTTATAGCACCCAGTACCTCTGGGTAGCCTGCTACATTATGGAAGAGACACATATTTCTGGTCCTCTCCTCATAGGTGCTGGGGAAATATATGCGCTCACCGGCATGTGTTAGCATAACATCCAGGAACTAGTGATGTACCCTG
This sequence comes from Protopterus annectens, assembly GCF_019279795.1. Lineage (NCBI taxonomy): Eukaryota > Metazoa > Chordata > Ceratodontiformes > Protopteridae > Protopterus > Protopterus annectens. Next base: position 1,456,051,731 of record NC_056737.1, read on the forward strand.
GATGAAGATGCCTGTGAGACTCCCATGATGTCCCCAGTAGGTCTTTGGAAGGTACCTGTAGCTAGTATTCATAAGGCTACACATACCTTGGTTTCAATTGGGATAGGTTCCCCTCTGTTGGCTCTGGGTCTGAGGTGAGGCCAGCACAGCTCACAGAGTTGCTGAAGTAAGTCCCTGTCCACCCTGTAGTGCTCTAGTATCTCCATATCATGTATCCCCTAGTAGGTGACCCTAGGTCTGAACACTCTTCTTCTCCTCCTCAGTCTGGGATGGTTGTCAGCATTGTCCTCCTCACCGCCCTCAGCCTCTAGCACATACAGATGTATCAAAGTGACAGCAGCTCCTAACATTTTGTCAGTTAAAATCCTCCTGAGTATGTACACCAATGGTGCAGAATTTGTGGAAAAAACAGACTGAAAGGTGTTTGCATAGTTTATACTGTTGTGCTGCAGATGCTGACTATGATACATTCCACCTGCCAGCTATATTATTTATACTTGAGTGCCTTTATTCTGCTATTTCCCAGTTTTTTTCCTTCCCATTTCTGTCCTTTTTAAGCCCTGTGGCATGCTGTGCACACCCGCTGCTCAGATATAAACACTTCTGCTAGTTTCTGTTATTTTTGTTATTTTATTTTTATTTATTTTTTTTGTATTTCCATTGTGTTTAAGCCCCGGGGTGAGCACTGAAAACCCCTGCAGCTATAGTGAACAGTTTTGAGCAGAAAGGAATCTTCCAGAAATGTGAACACAGTCTGCATTCCTTGAACTAGCTTGGACACACCCCCTTCTTAACTGTGCCTAGCTGAGCGCAAATACAGGCAGCAGAGCTCAAATGTGCTTACACCAAGCATGACACATCCTCTTTCCATGTCAGCTGCTCCTTCTGCTTACACTTCAGCATTATAGCTCCTACATGGTTAGGTGCAGGTGGACATGGTCTTCCATTTTGCTATTCAATAAATTTAGCTCATTTGCATACCCCACTGCCTTAGTATCTTGTTACACTACTACACCAGAGCCTTTTTCCTTAGCAACCAGTGTTCCTTGTTATTGTTTTGGTTCTGCATGCTACCAACTATAATGGCAAAATGCAGATTTCACTTAAAATTGTCTTTTTACATTTTTTTTTTTATTTTTGTACATGATCTCATTTGCTCACCACTGCACTACATTTAAAAGACTGAAATTGGCCAAAAAAAACCTTTTATTTTTATAATTTTGCAATTGTTTTCTATATGGCCATTGGCGTGCCTAATAGTCATAGTACATGCTTTACTTTGAGCTGCCACTCCCCGTTTTGATTTTTGCAGAAATGTACACAGTTAGTAACTGAATACATTTCTGCAATGGACACTGCTCTGACATGGATGCCTGCCTGGTTACTGAATTGCTAATTCACCCTTTTTGCATGGTTTTCACCAGTAAATGAGGTAATCAGCATTATTCAGTGGTGTCAGAATTGTGATGGCAGGTTCGTGCACTGGATCACACGGCGGCCATATTCTGTGCAGAAGCTGCTGCAATATTCTAACACAGAGATTTTGCTTTATTGAATCTGGCCCTATGTCAATGCTATCTCCCCCAGATTGAACCATCTCTTTAGTCCACCCTTCTCCTACCTTTCTCTTTACTGCAGAGAACCCTTCCTCCTATCTCTCTCCTGTTCAACTCTGCAAGCCATCTTCCCTAACTCTCTGCCACTACCTCACTCTTACAAAATCATTTCATACTACCACCCCTTCTCCCACTCTCAGATAGATTATTTTGTACTGATATATAGCCTTTAACAGTAGAATGACTAAACTTAGAAACCCATACTTACTCACCACCTCTACACAATAACCACTATATTTTTTCCCTGAATATTTTAACTATTTTATCTTTTCTATACTATTACACTGTACCATAAAACATCCTGATTTGTACAAACTAATTACCATGCATGTTACCCTGCTTTTGTATATAGCTACGTACATTCGTATATACTGTATGTATTATTGTAACTATTATATGTTTGTATTAATGTAACTATTATGTTTGTATTAACTGTGGCGCTTTTCTCCTCGGGTCTCCACTGAAAAAGGGCTCTGTCCCAGCTGGACCAACCCGGTCAACAAATGTCAAATTAAAAAAATAAGTAAATAAATGAATGAGCCATTGTATTCATTGTGGAGCTTTTCTCCCAGGGTCTCTACTGACAAAGGGCTTCTGCCCAGTTGGACTAACCCGGTCAACAAATATCAAATAAATAATAATAAACAAATAAATTACATTCAGTAAAAAGGGAAATTTTGGATGTAAAAAATGAAGAAGGTGGCTTGGGTTTGATAAACCCAATAGTGTATTCAGCTTCTTTACACTTGTATAAATTATTAAAAAGTTTAAAGAACAATGATAACCTCTTATTGACAAGAATTTTAAAATTTAAATATAAAACAGAATGGGTGAATTTTTTGAATTTTAAGAGAAGATTATGTGGCAATGATGAAATTAATTATCAAGATAAAATTTTACTTTGGAAAATAAAAATTAATAAGATTTAAAATTAGAGAAGACTATAGTATTATAATATTATGTATATATATATATATATTTGCATATATTCATGGAAAGAAATATGTAAAGAAAAAAAAGATTGCTGTTAATGCAAGAATGGAAAGATATAAAAATATGTGGGATTGTCAGGATTTTTTATGGAAATTAATGATACAGAATCTACTAATAAAAGTGAATATGCCTTACAAAAGTAAAAGTAATAGAAATTGTTTATACTGTAGCCAATTTGAAACCAGTGAACATGTTTTTTTAGGCTGTAAAAGGTTAAATCATTATGGAAAAGATAATGGACATGAAATGTTTAGAAGATTATACAGATGTAAATAATCTTAATATGGATATGATTGAATATGGATATTATAAGAACATAATGACATTTTATGTTAATAAGATTGATAAAAAGATGTTTTGTATAGTATGGCTGATACGGAATCAAAGAGTGAAGGAAATTATGTTTAATAAAAAATGGGATTTAGCAAAGATGTTAAAAAATAAGATTTTGCCTATGGAAAGTACAGTGGGGGTCTCATAATGTAATAGGAGTATGATCTGTAACAAAAATAAATATGATTTTTCTTGTTGTGTTTGTAAATTTTGAAACTTTTGTAAATAATGTATGCATTGCAAATAAGATAAATTGTACATATTTAATGTAAATAAATATTAAATAAAGGACCCCTACTCTCTTCAATAGGTTTCATGGAACCCTTTACATCCACCACCTGGGGCCTCAGTTTAACATCTCTTCCAAAGAATGAAACACTCAGATATGTAGTACCTACCTTATGCTGCAATATAATATTGGAATTGATCTACCTCATGAGGGAAGATAGCTCACAGCGTTTGGCATCCACGATGGGTATTCTACCCATTGAGTCAGTGTTACTGCAACAACTGAAGTGCTTACTTTTCTTCTGTGGTATAAATGACAGCTGCTTGCAGTTTACTACTGGTTAAAAAGAAAGAAGAGCATTTATTTCCTTTTGCTGCATGGAACACAACTTTTTATTTATTTATTTATTGCTCTTCAACTTACAGTTGAGGAAGAGTGCCGGATTGGGGGATGGCACCTGGTGCCAGAATAAGCTGGCTACACCTCTGGTTCTACCTAGTTTAGCTGTTTAGGGTAAGGCAATGGTGAGCTCAATAGTGTCGTTTTGTTGTAAGTTTTGCAACTTTGTTATAGAATTGCTCAAGTTTCTTTGGGAGATGAGTTTAGGTTAACAAAGAGTGATGAGGCATAGAGGAATATTTAAACTAGGTAAACACTAGTTATGTGTTTTCTGCCCAAATTACTAATGAATAGTTTTACACTATATATAGGAAGCCTAAATTGCATAATGTGTACACTGATTGTATTTCATCTGGACATCTATGGTCACGTCTAGCAATTTTGTATGTGTAACCATTTCTATTTTTGGGTTGTTTTACTACTGGCAGGGAACTGGCTGCACAGATGAGTGATGAGTTATCTGTATATTGTACTACGGCAGCATGCTTAGAGGCAGTGTGCATGTCATTTATGAATAGGTTAAATAGATGGGAGCCAAGTATAGATTCTTTGTAGACAACTACTAAGACAAGTAAGAATGAGGAGAAATCATGCCATTAAGCTGCGTGTTCTTGTTTGCAAGGTAGCTGTGGAACCAGTGGAAAGAAGATACACCAAGACTAAAAGAGAAGAGTTTATGTAGGAGAGTTTAGTGACAGACTGTGTCAAAAGCTTTATATGGTTTAAGAATGAGTGCAGAGTAGTGTGAGTTGTGTTAATATGTTCTTTCATGGTACTGAAGTGTTGTTTGGTCACCCCAGTGTTTACTAGATGAAATTCGTTAACATTAGATAGCTTCAACATCTGACTAATTGAGGAGTGTATGACTTTAGTAGGAATTCCTCTGTAATATGAAGGGATTCAGGTTCGCTCAAGTTATTTCCTCTGTGATTTAACATCTGGGGTATACACTAGACTTCCCGTCCCAGCTTGATATGTCTACCATTATCTTGGAGATCATATTGCCACCTGTTGGTCTGACCACTGTCTTGTTCATTTTGCAGATGAGTTCCCCCTCTGTGTTTTACCCTGCTAGTCATGTTTTCTCTTGTCTGCCACTACAGGGGGGGATGTATATTCTCAGGCAGAATTATAACAAGGTTGGCTTATACCTGGTAACCTAGGCAATGACCCCATTTTGTGCTCCACCCAGGGATTAATGACAGAAAGGAAAAATGTCATCAGAGTTCAGGACAAAAGAAGGAAAGTATATAACATAATAGTTCCTTGCTACATTATCTCAAGGTCCCATGTAAATTACCCGAGGCTGAAATTCAAGATAACATAGCAGCTCCTTTCTAAATTGTAACAAGGAGATACTATGTCGATACATAACAGCTTCTTGACACTCTTCTTGCAAAGATTGAATGTCTCACTGTCATTAACTGTTTACCAATGATGTTTCAGAGAATTGTGCATCTAAGAGCTTGTACTCAAGGAAGCTATCCCCTTCAACTTGCCATTCCTACACTTCTGTTAGTTATGGTGTTGCACTATCAAAGAAAAGTTCAGATCCACTAACCCTTTTAAACTACAGTCATTACCACGTTGAGAATGAACCACAAATATACAGACACCATTGTTCATGTTTGCAGAACTTAGCCACACTGCCATCGGCTTCTTTTGCTTGTAAAACAGCCTCACACATGTGTGAGAATTGGTATTGAATGTTTTTAGGCTATACACTGTCTAATACCTGTAATGTTGGTTTCCACATACAGGTGGAGCTGTATATTGTGCCGTATTATTGCGGTTTCCGCGGTGGTACAGCGGTAGCATTGTTACCTCACAGCAAGAGGTTCTCCCGTTTGATTCTCGACTTGGCTTGGGAGTGCCTTCTGTGTGGAGTCTGCATGTCCTCCCCGCAGTTGGGTAGCGTTCGAAAGACATGTGTACATAAATGGGCATTCCTTCGTTGAAGGTTGGGCATCGAGATGGCACCTCGGCGTTTCGTAAAAATCTACTGCAAATCATTAGCGGACCGGAGTTCCGCTGTGGCGACCCCTTACTGGGAAAAAGCTGACAGACAAACAACAACATCATTTCATTTATTGCAAAAGGTTACATAGTTTCTTGAAAGTTTTCCATTGACATGCAATACCAATATATTTCTAAGTCCCCCATCTCCATGTGTTCTGAGCCTGATTCCTGTTTTGAAATTGAGAGTAGTGCTTCTACTTCCTTCATCACCCTACACATCTTGGGGTATCCAGAAACATTTTTCTTGGAATTGTGAGTGATGTAAATGCTTGGGTAGTATGCTAACACAACTGTAAATTATTTTGCAATCCAACTCACAGTTTTCTCCTTGTAGCTTATTCCACTGTTAGTGATGTAAGGTTCATAGGTTGATAGGTTCATAGGACAATACTAAGCTATTGGCCCAGAGGCCCTTATATGCCTAGCCAAGAATTTCACCCATGTACCCACAAAGTCAGCACCTGTTTCCCCTGTCCAGGTGGGATCCCAGGGGTGTATTTTCTGTTTCCTGTCCAGTCCAGGCTACTCTTAAAGAAGGCTAGTGAGGTACTCTGCTTGACATGGAGAGGGCGCCTATTCCACAGATGGGGGAGTCTTTGGGACACAAATCCATCCTTCCAACAAGTTCTATTAATGTCACAGACCAGGTTGAGGCCTTGTGTGTGGTTTGGGTGAGTGGAGTTTGACTTACAGATATGCAGCAACTCATAGATTCACAGATTCATAGTTGTGCACTAGGCTAATGAACACAAGTGCTTTTTTTAAGCCTCGCCATGCATCCCAAGCCTCTTACAAGTTCTGGTACTCTTGATAAGTGTAAGCAGGGGCTTGGGAGGTGAAACATTTACAGGCTACCTGTGCCCATTAGAGACCTAAGTACCAAACCAGGGATGAGTTTCCTGTTCCCCATCCAATTGATTAAGTTACATTTGAATTGGGTTAGGGAGGAACTCTGCTTCACATGGATGGGGAGCCTGTTCCAGAGATGGGGTAATCCCTGGGATACATACCTGTCACTCCAGCAGGTCCTATTTATTTCACAAGCAAGGTTTACATCTTTAGAATTGGTAATTCTAGTGCTGTTTATAGATATACAGGAGGTCCATTAGGGTGGGGTCTGAAAATGCCTTGTATGCCAGGCATAGATCTCCCCTCAATAGCCCCCATTTGATCCCCATCCCCAAATGGCAACTATTATTGAAACAATTATTGCCAGTCAGTTATTTTTTATTTGTATTATGACAGCATTCACAGTGATGGCAGAATGCTGTTCTGAACTAGGTGCTCACCAGCCTCAGTGACAAAGAACTCATCCATCTCTGTCTTCATATCATCCAAGATGGAGTGCTGAAAGTTATTCTCTCCAACATGTGCAGTGATTTGGATGTATGGATACTTGGAATGAAGGAATTGTGGTACCTAAGAGACCGCTGAAATTCACTCTATCACTTCATCTATCTCTATGCTCAGACTGGTGAGTGAAGCATGATTATGTCTAACTACTGACTCACTTCTAACAAAAAAAAGTTTTCATGTGTGGCAGTATGCATAGCCTTCCTTTGGGGTTTCTGAATTTCTTTTTAATGACCCATGCCTGCGGTGGCAACAGTGGCATGTTTAGCAAATAAGGAGTGATTTTTGTGGTTGGTGTCTAGGCAAATTAGTATATTGCTTAGGATGTCTAGCATGCTTTGTGAGGTATTCTTTAGCACCTCAGTACTTGTAGGTTTTGTTTTAGGGTTATGATGTGGTAGTCATGGTGTAAAAGTGTAATCAGCACTGATAACTGTTGCATGAAGAATAGGAGAAATTTGTCTTCACTTCAAATATATATCTACACCTCTTACAAGTGTATTGTGTGTTGGTAATTAAAACAGATTGCCACTGAGCAGGTCTGAGATGGCCTATGCCAGACACCAGTCACCTCTGAGCAGTCTGTTTGAAACTGAGTGTAGCACAGGGCTTTTAGCCTATCTGTATTGGATAGGTGTTTGAGACCCTGGATTTTCCTGGTTAGGAACCTCTGGGGTCTCTCCAGCTGTTGCATGTGCTTGGCAAGGTACATACCAAAGGATGCATTGTACCCAATCACTGTTCTGATAAGGGAGGAGCACAGGAATGTTATGATCTCCTTATTCCTGTATGAAATACCCTTACTTATGAGGTGGGCCATACTTAAGACACAAAGAGGAGACTACAGTCTATGAAGCTAAACAAGGCAGTACATTCATGAAATTATAAGTTACCAGAAGTAATTCAGGACCAAATAAAGAAACTAATCATTGTATGCCAGAAGAAACACTCCTTACTGAAAAAGAAAACCAGTCATTTCTTTATTGTAAAAAATTGCAAGTCAGTTTGGTTGCACATCTGGCTTTTGTAAAGGGAAAGCGTCATTCCATCCAACAACATGTACCCATATTAAGCAATAGCACAGAAGAACTTGTAAGAGTCATACCACAGAATTTCTTTTCAATGAACAACTCACCCAGATGACTCATCTTCTGCAAGCTGTGTGAAACTAAAATGAGTAGAGTGAACGTGGGTAGGCAAGTTGGAACCTTCCATGGCATTACGGCCTAGTATTAAGTTCCATGTTTCTGTATCAAGAAGGTACAAATATAATAATTTTTATATTGTTGGAGCAAAACTTTGGTGAGGAATGTAAATGTTATATAACTAGAAAATAAAATCTATGATGACTGCCATATCCATGATCCCAAGACCAAATAATTCATTCAATCCATGTTTTTTCATCTTGAGTTGTACATGTCCAGTAGCCAAGCCTAGTACTGTATCATACTGTGCCACACAATCCACTATGTTTTTGGCACTGTCAGAAATGAATAAGAATGCCATGAAGAAAATTGTATCTTTGTGATGTCCCTGCACTGGCACAGTAATCAAGGAGCTCAATCCTCACCACTGGCAACAGTGGGGGATGTATGACAAGTACACTGCTGCATTGAAACTAACTTTTATAGCACGATCATAAAACAATTTAATTAGAAATGTCACAAAAGGAAATATTTCCAGCCCAGCTATCTGGAATTTTTAAAATAATTATATGTCATTTGAGAACATTAATATGGTTTATATAGAAGTGTGACAGAAGGAGATGCTGCCAGCACAGCTCTCTGGAATTTTGTAAATAGTCATATGTCATTTGTGAATATCAATATGATTCGTATGCTTGTCTTACAAATGTGTTAGACCAATATGTTATGTGTATATTAAACAGGTGGTACAGGAGTGTGTGTTGAACAGGGATTGTACAGTACTGAGCCTAGATGAGTGACCACACTGTACCCTGCTGGACTAGAACAGAAAAGTATATAAACTATTGTACCTTTGTAAATGTATATTATATGCTTTAACAGTGGGAACTAGAGGGTTAACTTGCAAAACTTCAGGAAAATAGTTGAAATTAAATTGTTTTATGATGGTGCTATAAAAGTTAGTTTCAATGCAGCAAGAGACAGAATGTCTAGAACTAGACATCTTGTATTCTGTCTTTGACCTAACAAGCACATCCACTCCCCACCTCTGCACTTGCCTTGCTGTAAGTAAGTTAACTAGGGTACAGTAATTTTTCTTTCATACAGTTAGGAATATAGTGAAGTATAGCTTAGATGCTATCTTTATTTATCTGAGACTGTCCTGCGATGTAGTTTTAAATATTTCCTGTGACTTTGAACTCTGAAGTTACTGTGATGATTTATTGAGTATTTTCTTGTTATTTTATTATTTATTATTAAATATATTTAAACTTATCTTTGTGGCTGATTTTTGTGAGACATATTTAAGCTCTTAGTGTACTTGCATATCTAATTGGTGACACTGTACGGACTACTCCTAATAGCCTGGCACTTGGTCAAACTACCATGTAGATTAATAGTAACATTACACAGTAGGATTGGACACCTTTTGTTAAGGGCCTTAAAGTCGCTGATAAGGGATTCTGGTGGCACTAACTACCTTATAATCTGGGCAGAAGGGGGCATAGCTAGTAAACCTCTGCCAGCCTTACCCAGGTGTGTGTGTATGCATAGAACAAATCTCCAAGAGTGTGTGTTTTTGTGTGTGTGTGTGTGTGTGTGTGTGTGTGTGTGTGTGTGTGTGTGTGTGTGTGTGTGTGTGTCAGCTACAGAGAGTGTTGGAGGACTTGGAAAGGAACCCTGGCTAAGGACTCAACTCTATAGCTGTGCCAGTGGGGAGTCTTATTGGAGATCTGGAGAAAGGAGGGTGAAACCAGCCCCAGACTGACTGTGGTCTGTGTGAACTCTTAAGGGAAATAGCACTTTACTGTGTGTGTATTTGTCATCCTCCCAGTGTATACGTCCCCCACTGTTGCCAGTGGTGAAGATTGAAGTTCCTTGATTACTGGGCCAGTGCAGGGGTGTCACATGTTAATTGGCGGGCAGTGGTGGGATATCCACATCACATATTAATTGGCTTGTAGTGGTGGGATATCCACATATTAGGATTCAGTGGTGTGGATATTGAATTTTTGTAGCCTGTAAACAGTGATCACTGAAGCTGTTTGTACTCTCAATCAGCCACACAGTGAACATTCAGAGGTTCATATCACAATTGTTTTATTTTTTTGTTAGCTTAGTTAGTCAGGGAGAGCAGGCAAGTATGTCAGCAGAGGAGTATGGCAAGCTGACAAGGAGCCAGTTGGCTGAGATGTGCCAGGCTAAAGGACTGGTGCATGGTAACCTGACTAAAGCAGAAATTATTACAGCCTTGGGTACAGCTGTATCACAGACCAGCAATCACAAGGAAAACCAGGCTGACCTTGGAGATGTACAACTCTCAGAAAATGGACAGTTCAACCTTTCCACAGAGGACTTAAAATCCAACTGGGTTAAAGAGACTTGAACTGGTGGCCAAACATTTGGAAATAGAAGCAGCAGAGAGACTGAGACATCTTGAGGCTGAGGAAAATGAGAAACTGTGGCATTTGGAAGCTGAGGAAAATGAGAGGCAGAGGCATGAAAAGGAGATGCTGACTCTTCACCATGCTCATGGAGGTAATGGGGAAATAGAGTAACCAAACCCCAGAAGCAAAAAAGGTCAGTAAATTTCTTCCACAATTTGCAGAGGGGGATCATTTTGATAGGTTCATTCATATGTTTGAAAGGGTATTTAAACAGTATAATGCTGACCAAAGGCTCTGTATGCAGTTCCTGACCCCCTTATTCCATGGTAAAGTTGTAACTACTATTTCTAAATTGTCTGATACTGATTGCTTAAATTATAATGCAGTCAAAAATTGTTTGTTAGAATGTTTTAAGTTAATACCTGAAGCTTAAAGGAAAAAGTTTCATGAGCACAGATGGAAGGCAGATGAAAGTGTGTATGAATATAATGCTGAACAAAGCACTTATTTTCATAGGTGGGTGAGTGAATGTCAGGTCACCACTTCTGACCACTGGTAGACCTTTTGGTGAGGGAACAAGCCCTTAGCACTTTGACTGAGGACATGAGAATCTGCAGATACAGAATGTAACACAGCAGAGGAGTTGGGGAACAAAGGAGACCTATACCTAGCAAGCAGGGCATCACTGCACAGGAAAGGGATACCCAGTGCTGCTCATGGGTCTAAGGGATCCCATGGTGGCAGCCCAGACTGCCCCAACAAAGTTTTCCAGTAGCAGGGGAAGCCACTAGTCCATGTACACATCCAAGACCAAGGCTTAAATGTTTTAAATGCAACCAGTGGGGCCATGTAGCATATAGATGTCAATGAAGGCAAGGTATGGAACAAAAGGTGGGAGAGACAGTTAGTGGGAATGACAGAATGCCAGCAGTAAGTTGTTTGCAGACAAAAAGGGTACCAAACTACCACAAGGGGTTATATCCTATCTTAGTGGATGGGAAAGAGGCCACTGGTAAGAGAGACACAGGCTCTGACCTAACCATTGTGAAGCCTGCAATAGTTAAAGAGGAGCACTACTTTTGGGCAGTCTACTTCAGTCAGAGCTTTAGGAGGGACTCCATTCTAAATACCTTTGGCTATGGTTCGCCTTGACTGGGAGGGTGGAAAAGCAAGCAAGCAAGTAGGTGTGTTGGAGGATATCTCTGCAGATGTCCTGATAGGGAATAATTTTGATAATGCAGTACCTTGTGAGCATGCAGTTACATGCAGTCAGGCTTGGTGTGAGTCTGGTAGCCTGGTGGCGGACACCCAGACAGACTTCACGCCTGCAGCCAGGACTGTTGAGGTGGTTACTTCAGGGAGGGAGCAACCCTGTAGTAATGAGACTGAAGGTGAGCCACAGCTGCTTGTAGGTACTGATGTTCTCTTGAATAGGGTGACTGCAAGGGCAGAGGTGAGTAGTAGTACCCAAGCTGATAGTAAGGCACCGCTGTCAGAGGATGTCAGACATTCTGTGGAAGGGGAGCTGGGAAGGGTTACAAAGGTCTCAGCTCAAAGACCCTACATTACAAGGCCTGAGGGAGGTAGCTAGTGAAGCACCTGATTCTCAAGGGAAGGGCAAATCTGTATACTGGGACAAAGGGTTACTGTTTAGAGAGTGGACCCGTGAGGGAAGGCTAGGGGGTGAGAGAATACAGCAAGTGGTAGTGCCAAGAGCCTACCATCTGAAACTTTTAGCCATAGCCCATGATATTCCTTTTGCAGGTCATATGGGCATAAAGCACACAAAAAGGCATATTATGCAGAACTTTTATTGACCTTGGATTTCCAGAGATGTAACAGGGTACTGCAGGACCTGTGAGGAGTGCCAAAAGGTAGGGAAGGCAGGAGACAAGGTGAAAGCTCCTTTGATGCCTTTGCCAGTGATTGAGGAGCCATTTCAGAGGGTAGCTATGGATATTGTGGGGTCTCTGAGTACCCCAAGTTTCACAGAAAAAAAGTATATCCTAGTGGTAGTAGATTATGCTACCAGATACCCTGAGGCGATGGCCCTATCCTCCATTGAGGCAGAAAAGGTGGCAAATGCTTTGTTAGAGATTTTCAGCAAGGTAGGTTTCCCAAAAAAAAATACTGACTGACGAGGAACCAATTTGACCTGCTGACTTGTCTGTGGAAGTACTGTGGGGTGAAGCACCCAAAGACCATCCCTACCATCCCCAGACTAATGGTTTGGTTGAGAGGTTAAACTCTACACTAAAGAACATGCTAAGGGTATTTGCAGACCAGTTTAAGAGGGACTGGGACATATATTTGCCCCATTTATTGTTTGCTTACAGAGAGGTGCCCCAGGAATCCATGGGTTTTTCACCCTTCGAGTTGCTGTATGGTCATAGGGTGAGGGGACCTCTAGATTTGATTCATGATGACTGGGAGGGTGAGTGTGAATCTCATAAGGAGTCTGTTGTGGCATATGTCCTAAACTTCAGGACAAAGGCTTGGGGGGCTCATGGGCTTGGCCCAGGGGAACCTGGCAAAAGCCCAACAGCAGAAAAAGGTCTATGACAGGAATGCTCGAGCTAGAGAGTATGCTGTGGGGCAGCAGGTAATGGTTCTCATTCCTGTCAGACATAATAAGCAGCAGGCAGCTTGGGAGGGACCCTTCAAGGTGGTAAGGAAGGTCAATGATGTTAACTGCATGGTAGAACTGCTAGGCAGGAGGCAGGGGCATACATTGTACCATGTTAACATGATGCAACCTTACCATAACAGGGAGGCCCTTATGCTAAATATTGGCAGTAGGAGACCATAGGAGTCTGTAGGGGATATATGGCTACAGGGAGCCAGCCAGGAAAATCCCAAATTACTATGGTGGAGCCTAGGGTTGCAGGCATATGATAGGACAGTGCAACACTGTACTGTGGTCAGCAATGCCAAGGTAGCTAGAATCTCAATACAGGGAATGGGGTAATATATTCCCAGATAGTCATCCCTTTTAAGCAGTGTTTCTCAAGGGTCACTTAAAAAACTAGCTTGAGTTTTCAGGGGGGGTATGTCACAAAAGGAAGTATTGCCAGCCCAGCTATCTGGATTTTTTAAATAATTATATGTCATTTGGGAATATTAATATAATTTATATAGAAGTGTGACAGAAGGAGATACTACCAGTACAGCTATCTTTAATTTTGTAAATAATCATATATCATTTGTGAATATCAACATGATTCATATGCTTGTCTTACAAATGTACTAGAACTGTATGTTATGTGTATATTAAAGTGCTGGTACAGACGTGTGTGTTGAACAGTGTTTGTACAGTACTAAGCCTAGATGTGTGACCACAGTGTACCCTGCTGGATTAGAACAGAAATGTATGTAACTATTGTACCTGTGTAAAAGTATATGTTTTAACAGTGGGAACTAGAACATAGAGGGTTAACTTGCAAAACGTCAAGAAAATATTTGAAATTAAATTGTTTTATGATTGTCCTATAAAAGTTAGTCTCAATGCAGCAAGAGACAGGCTGTCTAGAACTAGGGAGCCTTCTGCATATGTTGTAAGTGTTTTATTGTTTTATGTCTTCAAGCAGCTGCAAACATCTGAAGGCTGTGTGTTTTCACAGGGAAATGCTACATGCTGTATCAGGGGGGTTGTTTGTGAACCTAGAAACTGAACTCAGGTGACAAAAAGTGATGTCATGCTGCAAGTATTCCAACAGCAATATTTGAGATATTCATTTAAGAACTCCCTGAGAGAGACTGGGCATTTTGTATTTGTCTTTGACCTGAAAACGTCCACTCGCCATCTCTGCACTTGCCTTGCTGTAAGTAAGTTAACTAGCATAAATTAATTTCTCTTAGATACAGTTAGGAATATAGTGAAATATAGCTTAGATATTTTATTTATTTATTTGAGTCTGTCCTGCAATGTTGTTTTAAATATTTACTGTGACTTTTTACTCTGAAGGTACTGTGATGATTTATTGAGTATTTTCTTGTTCTTTTATTATTTATTATTAAATATATTTAAATCTATCTTTTTGGCTGATATTTGTGAGACATATTTAAGCTCTGACAGTACTTGCATATCTATTTAGTGATACTGTACAGGCCATTCCTAATAGCCTGGCACTTGGTCAAACTACCATTTGGATTAATAGTAACACTCACAGAAGGATTGGACACCCTTTGTTAAGGGCCTTAAAGTAGCTGATAAGGAGATCTGGTTGCAGTGATAACTACCTTATAGTCTGGGCAGAAGGAGGCATAGCTAGTAAACCTGTACCAGCCTTGCCCAGGTGTGTGTGTGTGTGTGTGTGTGTGTGTGTGTGTGTGTGTGCGTGTGTGCGTGTGTGCGTGTGTGTGTGTGTGTGTGTGTGTGTGTGTGTGTGTGTGTGTGTGTGTGTGTAGAACAAATCTCCAACAGTGTGTGTGTGTGTAAGCTACTTGGGCAGGGACCCAAAGGACTGGTTGCACAGAGAGAGAGTGTTGGAGGACTTGGCTTGGAACCCTGGCTAAGGACTCAACTCTATAGCTGTGCCAGTGATGAGTCTTACTGGGGATCTGGAGAAAGAGGGAGAAACCAGCCCCAGACTGAGCATGGTCTCGGTGTGCTCTTAAGGGAAATTGCACTTTACTGTGTGTGTACTTGTCATCTTCCCAGTGTGTACATCCCCCACTGCTGCCAGTGGTGAGGATTGAGGCTCCTTGATTACTGGGCCAGTGCAGGTGTGTCACAATCTTTATAACAACCATCATCAAATATGTATTAAATATTGCTCAGAAGGACAACAAAAGTGTAAGCCAAAGTCCTGGGGAAAACTACTGAAGCAAGGCTATAGTATATTCACGGAAATGATTGTGTTAAATGCCTTATAGAAGGTATTTTTTTCCTCCCATCCAAGACCTGTATGAAGCTATTTGTAAGTGTGTATTGCAGGAAAGGGGTGATTCATTTGTTTGTCAAATGACTGGTTAACATTGATAAGTTTACTCCCCTTCTCAGAAAAAAGAGATGGTGCAGATGGTAAATTTAAATAACATAAGTGAGTCGGAGGGTCAGTGGCACAACAATCCCTTCCACAAGACTTCAGGATGTACAACATCTGTAGAGAACAAATTCAATGAAATGATCTTTCAGCAAGACAAGTCCCAGGGGCATACGTACGTATGTGCATGAAGGTGAAGTTTTAACACATGCTCTCTGTCCACATGGGTGCATATAATCAGCTTTTGATATGCATTAAAAAATAACTTGAAATGGTGACAAGTTTCAGGGCATAAATCTGGATCTTTATTGTCATTAAACATAGAAAAAAAACATAAAGTCTAATATCTGAGCTACAAGCTAGAGTTATTCCAAAAAACACCATCATGGCAGGAGACGTTAGCTCAGTGAAATAAGAACTGAGAGGCATCTGTCTGTCAATTAAGGCACTATCAAACATTATGCGAACCATGGCAGTTGACATCCAGCATATAAAATTAGACATAGCGAATCATGAAGAAATTGTAAGAGTCATACCATAGCCGATAATATAGTGGATTGTGTGGAACAGTTTGATATAGTAGCAATAGAAACAGCCTTGAAACTGGAAGATGTAGAGACTAGTGGCAGATTAGCTATCATGGTGCCCCGCTCAAAGGATATACAGGAACTACAGCTACATTTGCAAAGACTTGAGCAAACGCTAGAAGTCAGGGTGATACATAATAATGTGAGAGTGGTAGGCTTGCCTGTGAAGTTAGAATGCCCACACCCCTTCAACTTTATTAAGATGGAGCTCAAAAAATCAGTAGGAAGACCAAGAGTAATTGAACGGGAGCACCTTATCACACACACAGTACCCAATAATTATGCCCCTAGGCATTTCATTTTTAAATGCTTAGATTATACTGATAAGGAAGTTATCCTTTGGAAAGTGAGACACTTGGGTCCTAAACTAGTGATAGAGGGGCACTATAGTGCTGCTCTGTATAATAGAAGAAAAGCTACGACTGTTTACTTACAGGAATGTCATAAGCTGAGTTTTATGGCTCAGTTAAGGTTTCCTGCAGAGATTCGCCTCACCAAAAGAAACATGTCCCTTTCCTTCACTTCTCTAAAGGAGCCTTCACTTACCCAAAGGAGAGAGAGAGCAGTTTAATGCGTGACAGGGTCAAGGCAGCAAAAGCTAGTCACCAGATGGTGCCAGGGGTGCAGATTCACACTCCATCTTGGCTCCCTTAAAGAAAAAAGAATAGAGATCAGACTTTGTTGTGTCAAAAGAAAGACCATCACAACAAGTAAGGGAAGGAGGAATTCTCTAATGATTTATTTATTTATTTATTGTATTTGCTTACCAGTTTTGTCAAATTGGGTAGAGAAACTGCACATTTTCAGTGGAGACCTGAAAACAAAAGCTCCACAATAAAATGACTAAACAGTAAAACAATAGATGATACGTTTTAAACAATAAGAATAAATATCTTTTAGGTCAATATAAAGTAGTCCCAGTTTGATAAAGATTTTTTACACCTGATATGGAAATAGTAGACAGTAAAATAAAAAAAAATGTCATACAGTGTTACATTTGAGGACAATTAAGTGAAGATGGATTTTATGAAATTGACATATGCAATTTGTTACAAAAGACTTATATTTATGGCAGAAAAGTTTTTTTGTAAATGATCAGGCTGACAATAAGTGCAGGAGGTATCTTGAAGTACAAAGAGGAGTAGAACAGATTGTGGTTATACCATGTGGAGTATGAGAGACATTTATTATGTAGAGATGCTATACAGAATGCAG